>NC_020496.1:22583101-22592348 GCF_000184155.1 Fragaria vesca subsp. vesca | reverse complement strand
GAACATTCGAACTCATCGAAGTCATTGACTGCCGACCTGCTGGCTGCCGTCTGCCGTCTGCTGCACGCCCGCTGCCCGGACCGCCCCATCCGGCGTCCAGCCGTCGGCCCGCAGCCCCGCACGCGTCTTGTGGTCTCTGAGTCTGAGTTCTCTTCGACGTCCGACGAAAGTCAGGTAAATTAGTTTGTCCTCCTCCTCCAATGAGTCCAATCCCATAGTTTTTGCAATTTCATAGTTGAGAACTTGAAATTGAGAATGAGAAGGGTTTTGATTTCAATTAGGAAGAGAAGGGTTTTGAAATTGAGACAAGTTTTGGTTTGAGTATTTGAATAATTGAATATTTGATTTCATGCCTTTGTTATTATCTTTTGTAGAGTGCTATATGGCTCTAATTAAGAAGTATCCTTCTGGGGCTAAAAAAAGAAAAGAGAAGCAGAGAAGAGAGGCATCAAATCTTATCTTCGATCAACTATGTCACAAGACAGACTAAATGGTTTAGCTATGTTATCGATTGAAAAAGATTTGGCGGAAAAGCTTGAGTATTCATGCTTAATTGACACTTTTGTTGCCAAGAATGCAAGAAGGGTAGTTTTTCAGCAACTGATATTTGTAAGTTTCAGATTTTTGTTTCAATCTTTATAGCATTTCATTATTATTAGAAGTTTTACTGTTATGTTATGTGCACACTTACTTTTGAAGTGAACTTAAATGCAAATATACTTTTTGGCAAGGAGCCCTAATTATTTTTTTGTTTCGAGCCCCCAAAATCTCAGGGCTAGCCCTGCCTTTAGTTGCCCCACATGCAGCGCAAAAAGGCCAAGAAGAGGAAGGTTGGAGCTTGAAATGTCTTGTTTCTGGGAGAGCCATCTAGTGGCTTTGTGATTGAGTAGATAAGTCCTTCAAAGAAGAGTTTTCCCGGGGATACCTCATCTGCATATGGTGGTTTTGGGTTCTAAAATATAAGTAGGCCAGCCTACATGTCTTGGTTACTAGCTGGTTTTCATTATATGGTTTGCAGAATATATAGACAATTGCTTAAGCTTCTTAGGTAGTTTTTGCATGGTTCTTTTCTAACGTACCTTGTGAGGGTTGACCGTGTTTATGTTGTTTTCCTATTTTTCTACTGCTATCAATAGAAGAGTGTGGCTATTGAGACCTCCAAATTTGCTCAATATACCTCTTGTTCTCTTTACACCTCTCTTTTATTTTTCAATATAAGCATTTGTTCACTAGACCTTGTTTCAAATCCCTAACATAACTTTAGTTATTTATGGACATATATTTCAATTAATTACTTACTTTACCTCTTATTCACTCAATAAACCTCTCATATTCTTTGCTCTTTTCCCTTTGTTTTTGAACATCCATTATCCTTGCCTTCATTTTTTTATTATTTTTTCATGCAAGAAAATGTTCTATCATGAACCATTCTATATAACTGTTTAACGTTTGTGTTTCTCTTTTGTACGTGTTATTTTTCTCTTTTTTTTTTGTTGAATAATTTGATCTTTACTTTGTACCTCATAATAAATTATTTCAATAAATATATATTTTCTATAATCAATATATATATTTTACAAAAATATTTATGCACCTTGCAAGTATATACATACGTTCAACATGCATGATAATACAAAATTTTCTGTCACATGATCGATATTGATTATTGTTTTAGCTCTTATGAACTATATATGCTTTAATAAAAAGAAATTAGAAGACAAAAATATATAAGGAAAATAATAAAGAATGAAATCAATTATTATTGAATTGGAAAGTCTAGAGAAAATAAATATAATATTTCCTTTTGTATATATAATTATTATTCTTAATAGTCATTATGTATGAGGATATATATGTCATTTAATAATTCACAATATATGTCAATTTAGAGGTCTTAATAGCCGCACTCTCAATATAATTAGCGTGACGTCCACATTTCAAAAAAAAAAAGTCAAAAGACTAATAATAGGGCTAATCTAATTATTTGTATAACTGGACTGAAGGGTAGGGAATTAGAAACAAAAAATTTACTATTTTTTTTTCAAGAAAAAAAAAATGCTTATGGACTTTGACCTCAACACAGAAAGGTTTGGTGGAAAGCATGTGTATTCTTCTCCCCTTGAAGATATTACCAGGAGGGATGGAGAAGGAAGCAATATCTGCCAATATGGATAAGCTGCAATATGGGCAGCCAGAATCCCATTTACTATATATGTGCTCAGAAGTCTTATGGGAAAAATTTATTGCCCCTGTCATCATCTCTGAGATTTCCAGCTATTTTCCAGCTATTCAACTTAATTATGTAAAGCCTGCCAATGGCAGACAGAGAAATAAGATCTCTGCAAACTGAAACGCCAGCTGCTATGATTCTCCATTGACAGAGAAAAAATTTACAGTCTGAATAAGAAGTTCAAAGTTAATTTGTGTATTAACATAGTAGAAGTTCTATAGTGCTCCGAAGTATTAGCATTTTGCAGCGTGAAGTCGTTGGACAAGTCATTGTTTGCGGTGTATATATCTTACATAGTAAACTAATTTGACAGCTCCCGGCTGTCTTAGAGTTTCAATAATAGTTGCAAAATGCAGGATTCATTAGCACAGAAATGAACAAAAAATTATAATTCTGACTGATCTCAGTGGAAAGATGAAATCTAGAGAGGCTATTTTATGAATTAGTTGTATATTTTCAAGGAGTCAAGGGCCAGGACCAAGGGCCAATATATATTTGATTTGATGTAGTAAAAGGAATATAAACTTAACCCTGAATTGTCTTCCAGAATCCACAAAAGTGAGAAAACAGATCTAAATAGCTAGAGAGTAAAAAGATGTTGAGCAGAAAAGAAAAGCAAAAGTAGGAATTCCATCAAAAATCATATGTTTATTGACTTTTAAGCTTTTGATACTTAAATTAATGTGCATTATGAGAAAAGAGCAAGGGGGCAATAGTACAAGTGCTTTAGTAGGTATCCAAAGTTAGTCATAAGCACAAAGTAACAAATAAGAACAGAAGCATGTACTAATCTATAACATCAGCAACCAAATCCAGGAGGATCAAAAACTCAAAATATGGTGAACTGTGAAAATGGGCTAGCAAACTCTTCAATCAAGCTTCAATCTCGAACCTTGAACACTTGATAGATCCCATGGATATGTCAATTTCAATCATATTTTCTTCCTCATTGATCTCAGCTAAGAACTCAAATAGAGTATGCTGTTGGAAAATGGCCTTCTGTGACAAACCTGACATTTTCTGCTGCAGACTAAAGATGGACTCTTCTTCCTTGTCATGATCAACATAATATTCACCGGAAAGGGATATCTCGATAAGGCTTTCCTCATCGGAGATGGAACCGTCTGAGCAATCCGGACTACGATCCACATTGTCTCCAAATGGCCAGTCAAGTACTTCAGAGTCCCCACTGGATGATAAGTCGTCAAGGCATGCACTTTCTGCTACCAAATCTGGTGTTGAACTTTGTGGTGCTGCCAAGTATTTGGAAGCCTCACTATTCGTACTTGCTTCTTGAACTTCCTTCTCTTGTGTAGCAGCACTTCCATTATCAGATTTAAGAACAACTTCCTCTTCAACTAATTTCTCAAGCAGAACAGGTTTTTGCTTGGAACATGTGAAGAAAATAGTTGACAGTATCAATGCTATAGATGTTAGGAAGATGGAGTAGAAACTAAAGCCCAATATCAAACCCACCAATATAAGTAATGGAGCAAGAATCACAATCAATGGTGGTGGGAATCTGAAGAACCACAAAGGAGTAGCCATTTGATCTTCAAGTATGTTTTTCAACTCCATGAAGAACCACTGAAGCCTAATTAGCAAGAAACAAAATTCAGCTAAATTTGAGAGCAGATCAAACTTTCCTCTATGATTGAACAAAAAAATATAATGCAGAAAGCTGACAGATGCCCTTTTCAGCTCCAGAATAAGCAAAATGAAAGATCTAAGATTGGAGACTTTTCAAGAAACAAAGTACAATCTTCAAATAGTTAGTGCTTTTCTTGCTCAGGTATATGAACATATAGTACTTCAAAACTAGAAAGCATAGAGCTTATGATATTAAGCTCTATGAAAAAGGGCATGAAGTAGAGGGAGGAAACCAGTATGAACCTAAGCTGTAATCAGGTAATGTGCTTTGAGATTTGAGGTGAAGGTCTCACCTAATTAACTAGTCTGCAAAGAGGAAGCAAAGTGAGCAGAAGAAGATATATTATATATTTTCTTAACAGTATATATAAAATTAGAGGTTTGGTTCTCTCTTCAGAGAGACTCACAGTTCCCAAGTCCCCATTAATCCTAAACAACTGGGTTTCTGATTACAACTAACACCAATCAAGTTTGTTTTCCTCTGCAACTGATTCTCTTGAAAAACCCAAAACCCTCCACCCTAGCTCCCCTGTATTGGTTATTGGTTATAGTTTGAAAAGCTTGGGAATTAGAGAAAACCATGTGCCACCCATCTGAGCTCACACATGGCACTTCTCATCCAACTTCAGTGCAACAAAAACAAAGAGAGGAATAGTAGAAAACTTATAAGAAATTGGACCAAGAACAGTGGAATTGACTGTAATATTTTGATTTTCTATCCCTTTATTCATTGTTGTCTCTTCAACTCCAAGAAGGGTTTCTCAGAAAATGTACCTGAAGCTTCATCAAAGATGGATGAACCCTTCTTTAGCTCATTTCTCATCACACAAGCACGCTTTTATTCATGGATCATTCAAAGAAACTCAATTCAAAAGCCCCAGTTTTCTGCAGGAACCAAATTGCTCTGACACTTGTCTTAGACTACCTGATCTTGGAGACCAATCAACCAAAACCATTTCTTTTTCAGCAATTTATAGGAAGAATGGCAGTCAAAGAAGACCCAACTTATTAGTCAAATTTCAAACTTCAAGCATGCATCCAAACCTATTGTATCTTCAGCCACAAATCATAGATGCATTCTGCAGAAAACCCATGCATAGCTGTTTCAGTTTGGAATTATAAGCAGTAAGAGACAAAAGCAACCAGGCATGGTCACTGATTTATCCCAAAGGAAAAGAGAAAACAAAAGGTGGTAACTGTATATCCTGCGGTTCTACTTTGTTTTAGCATGCATGACCATTTGAGAATTATTAGGTAGGGATATCACCTCAAACTTTGGTCTTGATAATTACTCTTCCCATCACACACAAGCTCAGCTTGTTAATAACAGATGGAGGTAGCTAGGAAAAGATGATCAACTCATAAATCATCATTGTGAAATGAAAAGATACAATGAAACATTATAGAGATAATGACATTATGGTGAGTGGTGGTGACTAATGGTTCCATCTTTAATTAGATATATTGTTAATCTTAGTTAGTGTTTCTGGGTTTGCTTAACTAATGATGATATTCTTCAAGTATGCTTCAACATATGGGGCCTTCTATAGCTATATCCATCTTTTTCATACTCTTCACCAACTACACAATCATCATCTGCTGCTTGCTTGCATAATTAGCCTTATTAGTAAGCTCCAAATTAGTGTGGATGGCCTACTCCTCAGTTCCATCCATCCATGCCATGAAATTCATGTCCGAGGGTTTGAGGACTTTCACATATTCAGAGCAATTTTGAGTCCAAAAACCAATGGTAGCATTTTGAATTTTCCTCTCCTTCTTTGATCCTCTTTTTTTCGAAGGAGAGGGAATATATTCCATTGACATGAGTTTGAGTCCAATTGCTCACCGAAGAAAGAAAAGAGAAAGAAAGAAACAACTAATCCAGATTGCTCAGTTCATGTGTTTTTTCACCCTACCTAATAATGTTTTCATATTCCATTTCTAGTTTCTATATTCTTTCAAATTAGCTAGCACCAAATTAACCATCTTAAAAGAATTTCCTCATCGTCCTCGGTTTGTGCTACACAAGAAATCTCATAAATTTTTCCTATGCTTTTTCACCATGGACCACTTCATCTTTTTCTCCCCAAGTTTTCCTAGAACTCCTCATGGATTTCAAACTATACAGAAGTAATAAGTGGGATTTGAACACTGAAAACAAAAATTGAAATGAAACCATAATGAGTTGTCAAAGAAAATAAAATCATCAACGAGAGTATGATGCCACTTGTCGCCCATTTGCTTCTGCTTGCTGCACAATAAAGCAGTGTCACAAATATATGAACCCTAATTACAAGACATTGAGAACAACCTAAGTAGATATAATTCCTTACTTATATTACAACTGTTTTGGAGTTCTGGGATTTTTCTGTCTTGAAGCAAAGACACACCAATATTTATGTAAACTCGATCGAGGAATGTTTTGAGCTTTGAGATCGAGGGGTGGACGGAAATGGGAGGGGACCATAGCTTAGTCTCCATGGATGTTTCATCGAACTGTGAAGTTTTATGGATACCATAATTTTGCTTTGAAGCTAGAGCTGAAATAATAGTAACACTTGCTCTCTTCTTACTAGTTTAATCCTTAGTTTACTTACGGAGTTGATAGGTTATTGCTTGCAAAGCAAAGTTTAAAGTGACTGTTAGCTAGTACTAGCCAAGACAACCATATTATAACACATCAACTTGTTGATCAAGAAAAATTCAATTTCTTAGATCTAACTTGTTCTTGAGCACCAATGCATCAATGTTTGTTTGGAAATAGATGGTATATGTTTATGCTTCGTGATAGTAACCACATTAATATATTTTTTAGTTGACAACATACGACGATGTGAATCACATATAATGAAAGACAAAAATATCAAATTGATAAATTACTATTCGGGTTTTTAAATATTAAAAAAATATTTTCGTATCATATATATTTTGTTTATGTTTTTAGTTTGTTCGATCAGTGGTCTCTTGTACTTTTAAGGATCAAACAACTCATGACTCAAAACGTATCAACTATATATCAATATATGTAATTGTATATCGCAACCAATTAGGGCTCCGGCATGTAGCACATTTCAATCTCCCGTAAATCAAAATCATAGGATCGAACTTGAATACTTTAAGCATTTACAGGTGATCAGAGTATGTCATGAAGTTTTTTGAAGTTAGAACATTATGACAAAACTTAATTTGTGGTTTCCCAATAAATGTAAGCATGCAATCTAGTCTATGCATAGTTCACCTTCTATTCAGGTGGGTGTATATTGAGATAAATCTCTCATCCATCAATCGAATCGACATCTAAAACAAGTGGCATCAGAATTGTTAGTGAAACAATTCGAACAGGTGAGCTTAGCTACGAGACTAGATCAAAGTACGATTTAAACGTACTATATCATCTAGAGTGAGTTTAAAATTTTAAATAGACAAAAGGGTGGGGATGGCGGTGAGTTCTCGGGGGGGGGGGGGGGAGAAATGTCTATATCTTAGACAATTTGAAGAGAAAAAAGAACATGGACAATTTTGACATTTCCATATGTACTATAATATGTACTATAAATGGGTCAGGATGTGTGGATTGTAATTAAAGGTGTTAAATCTTGCATTCTTAAATAATTATCAAGTGATCAGTTTGGAGTTGCACACTTCAAATTTTGATCGAACAACACATGAACGCAATTTGGTGAAAATTGGTTTGAAGTCAACAACACGTACTGTTTTTTCTTTTCAATTAACTGGTAGACGGATGAGTTAGAGGCCGGCAATTAACCATTCACTGCAGAATAATAATCATAAAACAAAAAGGATTATATATGCGATATTAGTTTCTCGGTAGTGGTTATCGCGCGAGACGCCAACCCTCCCCAGAAGGAGAAGACCACTACACCCTATAGATTCTTAGAACCCACCGCCCGTCCCTCTTTTCAACAACACGTACTGTAAATATTGAAGGACATCTGAAGATGACTTGTACCTTACTGAGATGAAAATTGTTGGAGATCAAATGGCTAAAATATAGTGTAATATCCACACCCTAGCTACAACTTCAGAATCACCAGTACGTGTGTCGACTATGTAAAAGAAACCCTAACCGTACCCTAACCGACTCATAATCCATAGATATTTTGGTGAAACCTCAACATATATAGTTCGATCATCAGCCTGCTTCGATCATCAGCCTGCTTCAGCATATAGGTGGCCATCATCTTGTATTCATATGAATCATGCAATTGAACAAACTCGATAGGAAATGAGATATTTTCTGGGCAGAATAGATGCATGTTGCTGTCCTATGACACCGACCCAGCAAACAGATTCTCCTCCTATGTCACTTTTCCACCCTAGCTGATGCCAACACTTAACCACCAACCTTTTAATTTATTTCTCCTTTATATATAATGCAAACTAATTACATGTCAATTCTGTCTTTGTCCTAAGTCCCCCAAAATTTTGTACAACACCATGGAAAAGTGCTCCACCAATGATGAATGGTCCATAGTCGGGTATTGAAAGATTTTCCGTCATTGACGACTCTGTGCAACTATTTTGAATATTATGATCATTATTCACGATTAAATGTTATTCGCATATTTATAGAGAAAAGTGATTGTAACTTAACTATAACGTTGTATATATGTAACATATTTCTCATGAATTTCCAAATGATATCGATATTATGCTGTCCAGACGAATTTTGTTGTTTTACAGAGGTTTGGAGACTGGGACTTGTTAGCATCTAACTGCATATTTACTTTTTAGCTTTGTTGTGTTTTGAGTGGATGAACAAAAGGTAGGGAGATGCCCACTAATCCACTATAGCCTCCTCAATTCTTTGATCTCATATATATATATATATATATATATATATGTTCATCTGCTTGCCTATAAGCTACTAGGGTATTTGAAAGTATCCATAACATGCTTATGATCTATGTAGCAATACATAGTAGGCATATTCGAATTCTTTGATAAATGTTGTAATGAAATCACATATGGATATAGACCAGGGTTTTGTTTTTTTTTTGGGAATGGGGTACAGTTGTTGTATATACAAAGCTTGATGGAACTAGCTTAAAGCAACCTAAAAATTCCAAAACTTACAAAACCCACGATCATGAAAAACAAACATGCATATAAGTGAGTTGTTCTAATCGATCTGCAGCTATTATGGATTCATTGTGTAATTTGTTAATCATACCCATAGTCCCATATTTTGGCTCAAACATGAAGTTAATCGCTAATCAGTGTATTAACTATACAGTGATGTTAATGTGGTGTATTGTTATTGTTAATCAGGGCCGGCTCTGTGTCCGTGGAGGCTCTAGGCGGAAAATATTTTGAGGCCCTCAAAATAAACGCTCGAAAAAAAAA
>NC_020496.1:22556401-22583074 GCF_000184155.1 Fragaria vesca subsp. vesca | reverse complement strand
AAAAATATAAGTCACTAAATCAGTGGAATTGAAACTTGAGGACAATGTACTTGGTTTGTTTTAAAGGGTACGTGGCTTCACTTTGTTAATCAAGGGTTTAGGTTTGTCTTGGTGCTAAAACATGCTTAGGTAGGGTGTCAATGTCACTCAAGAATAAAGCAGAAATTAAAATTTCAAAAGAATGGGAAAGAATGTATTCTCAATACTTTCCTAGTTTCCTCCATGTCAATTCTTTTTCTAAAACAATATAGCAATTATATGACATATATAGTTAGAATCTTTTTTGTCATATCGAAAAAGATGGTTTTTCTTTTGGTCTCAAAGACATGGTTTTGACTTTGTATTCACATTTTCTTGTTGTATATATTTTTTTATAACTAAATGGCTCATATTGTTACCTTTGATGAATCATTAATTAAACCGTCGATACAAGGAGTATTATTTATTAAATGATGGGTTTATAATAAGTTGTACGCTTAGTAAAAGGGTAGGTCAAAAAGTCTGTTATGACCAAACGTTAATGTCATGTGATGTACTTATATTTGATATGGACATTTTGATCAAAAATAAACATCGATATATGAAGAAGAAAAATAAAGATTAAATTATTGCTAAACATTAGGGAAGTCGCCTCCTATCTCTAAGCCCAGCAAGAGAGAGAGAGCAACCACAGTGAGATCCTCCCTGTCCGGTGACGTGTTTCTACGTCATCGTCGGACCAGGCTTCGCCGCCCTCGTGGGTCGAGTATGTTACCGATGTGTTATGATTTTCTCTTCGGTTTGTGCAATGGTGAAGGAGGTTGGGCATGCAGGGATTAGAGAAGAAGATGAGGAAGTTGATTGGCGGTGTTTGTTTGGGAGCACCAGATTCGTTCCTTTGGATGGGGGTAAGGGCGCCACCATTCTCTCTTTCTTCTGGTGTGAGTTGGTGATGCCGACGACGGCGAGGTCGGCCAGGTTATGGTTGTTGGTGGATGCTAGTCCTCTTTTGCTTCCATATGGTGCTGGTTTATGAGATTAGGCTTGACCTAGTCTATTTAGGGTTTTTAATATGGTTTTCTAGGTTTTTAATCTGTATTGTGGAACCTAGCCCTAATAAGTTAGATTTGCTAGCAAGATTTGGGTTCTACTTGTTATTTGTTCTTTGTGCTTCATCCCTTGGTGATCGTATTAGATTATTTTAAGGTACCCCGCATGACTTGATTCTTACGTGGCCCTTCTTGGGTAAGTCATGTACATGTAATTTCCTTCTTTACTGAATACAAAGCCGAATACAGCATCGAAATGGACATGCTTTTGGGTGCTCTTAGCAATTGTAAGGACGGCGACGGCTTCGCTAAAGAGGCGGGTGACGACTTTCTGGAGGTAGGCGATGCCACAATGGAGCTCAGATCTCGATTCTTTGGTGGTGGAGGGATATTTGAGTGCTACGGCGGGGCTGATGGGCTTGAGGTGGGAGGCAGATGTCCATGACTTGGTCTGTTGGTCCTAAATGGCGGCTCTGGCCATGGTGGTCTTCCCTGTAGCTAGATTAAAGCGACAGTTGGCTGTTTTTCGAAGTTAAAGGGTCTTTTGGCTGCCCTTAGCAATTGGGTGGGCTGGGCCTTTTATTGGGCTTAGGCTTCACCCATTGTTAGGGTTTTATTGTCTATTTTTAATTTTTATATATTTTATTTTTAGGTCATATCTTGCTTAAGTGGGGGGTGTTTTGATGTTCGGAAATATGCTTCTGTTGTCGAAGAAACATGACGACAACTGTGTTTGATTCATATGTGCCTTTGATACTCACGGATGTGATTTGAACTATGTTGGAAGTGTTTCATAGCTAAAAAAGGGTGAACCATTTAGGTAGTAGGTTTTTTTGTCAACCCCACATAGGTAAACTATTATGTATGGTTACACATGAGCATGAGCATGAGCATCAACTCTCCCTCTCATCTCCGAACCCTCCAATTTTCTCCCAAACCCTAGCCACCATGGCATGAGCATCTAACCATGGTGCGTAATGCTGATTCCAGGGCACTCATCACCGACTTCAAGGTCTTTGTCGCCGATTCCAAAGTGCATGTCGACGATACCAAACCGGATTTCCTTAGGCTTTGTCCATTTCTTAGTATGGACTGAGTATTGCAGATCACTTTCTAGAGACGAAACCATGGTTTTGTACAAGCGGCTGCGGGTGGAGGATTTCTGGCCACCAGATTTGTCGACGGCTTTCTGGCCACCAGAATAAAAAAGGTTGTGAGAGGAGGCTTTCTGGCCACCATATTTTTCGAAGGCGACAACCAAAGACCCGATTTCTACCGGATGAAGATCTTGTCGAACACTTGCCAGGTTGGGTTTGATGATGACGCTGACAGGGTCAAGAGCGCTGGTGGCTGAGCCGCCTTAGCCGCTTTCAATGCGGGTGAAGATTATCGACAAGATACGATGCAAATCTTGTAGAGTTTGTGAATGTTGGGCTTAGGTCTAGCCTCAAGCCCAAAAAAGGTCAGATTTGGAATTGGGTTGTTGGGCCTGATTTCAAACTAACTATGGCTGAAGCTGTGGTATCTTAGCCTACAGACCAATAGAATCTTGGATCAATGAGATGGTTGATATATACTTGAAGCACCGTAGTTGAGCACATTGGAGATAGTGTATATTAACTCTAATGTCTGCATTTTTTCTAGGATTTTATTCTCTCTTTGGCTCATGGAAAATAAGTGAGCACAAATTACAATGTAATGGTACTTTGCCATTTTGGTTTGAGCTTTAAGACAATGATTTTATTTCAAAAAATAAATTAATAATGGAGCACATTTTGAACCCAATATACGTAACTCCAATTGCTTACAAAATTGGTCAAACTAATAAGGTAACTTGGCTTAAAGTTATTGATAGTATATATGTTGAAAACAAGATCTCCAACTAGCTGCCTTGACCTATTTCACGACCTCGTTCTCTTCTGACGATGCTTGGACGGGTAGTTGGGATTACGGTCTTGTTGCCGTCGAAGGGTTATTGAATAGTATCACTTCGGTGGTCAACATGTCTCAAGGTTTGGTAGTTAGGTCTTTGTTGGGCTGGTGCGAAGGCATGCATGGCTTGCAAATGACGTATAGTTTTGTGGAATGGTTCCCTTGCGGCAGTGCCATGAATCTAGGTCGGCGGTGGTCAAGTGGAGCATATGGTTTTCAGGGATCGGTCAAACATAAGGTTAAGCACTTAGGTGGTATTGTAGATTTTTGAAAGGAATGCATATATTTCATTAATCGAAAAGATCATACATGACCTCACTCAGTCAAGCTAAGAGATCTAAAAATCACATGTAACCATGACACCTAATAGAGTTTTCTAGCTTAGACTCAAAAAAGTTACAAAATTTAATTTAGGACTAGTTTCAATTTACCTTCATCAACTTTAGGTCGATTATCAAGTTAGTCATTCTTCTTTCAATTTCATCAAAAACACTCATCAACTCTCAATTTTCATCAGTCGTGTCCAAACCTCCGTTCTCCATCCAATTCCTCCATCAAGTGATGACTTGACATCAAGAAGAAAATCAAATTCCGAAAAATATAACCTTTATGACTATTTTCCCCCATATTGATACACATCTTCATACTCATCACAACCTCCTAACCTTAGTGATTTTGGTGGGATTAAATCAATTTATCTATTTTGCCATTTTTCTGTGGGCTCAGCGACTTCAAATTTGGTTTTCTTCTAAATGCAAGTCATTACATGACGGATGAATTGGATGAAAAATGTATATTCGGACATGGCTGATGAAAATTAAAAGTTGAGGGGTGTTTTTGATGAAATTGAAAGAAAATGGACTAACATGATGATCAACCTAAAGTTGATGAGGGTAAACTGAAATTAGTCTTTTAACCTAATAGTTCATTTACTGGTGCAAAACCGTATAATAACAACTAAAGTATAGGGGTAACTTTAAAAAAATAAAACCGTAATTTCTCTCATTAATAAAAGTTTAATTTTATTTTTATTTGTTTATTTGATTGATTACCAAAATACTTTTTGTTGAAGCTACCATCAAAAATTTTAGAGAAATTTTAAATACACACCCCTTACTTAATACACCACCTATCAAGTTTTTCATTTCAGTATTATACTTAATACACATCCCAAACTGCCTAAAATGCCCTTAATTTATGAAATATTCTATTATTTAATATAATTAATGTATATTTACCATTTGGTACCTCTTTTTACATATTATTTCGTCTAATTTTTGCTAGAAATTTTTTGTTATCATCATTCAATTTATAATCAAATGATTATTGTTATATCCCAACTCCAAATCACCAATACAAGTTTTCAAAATTCACACGCTAGTAGAACTGTAGAAATACAGTAGCTATTGAACATAGATAGCTAGTTATTCGATAAAACATGTTATGATAAAGATGCAGCACTTGACAATATGATATGCAAGATCAAACTAAAGCTGATACAGATACCAAAAAAAAAAAAAAACAACTCAAATGAATTGTGGAGAAGAGTTGGGGTTAGGGGAGAAGACATGTTTTCGACGATTTTAGGGTAGAAGACGTTGAAAAAGAATACTTCTAGAGCTATTTTTTTTTAATAATAGATGTATGTTTTGGTCATTTAACTTACCTATAAAATCTCAATAGAAACATAAAATAATAAAGGTGTGTATTAAGATATTAAGGGTGTGTATTTAAAATTTCTCAAAGTTTTAAAGTCCAAAGAGAACAAAAAAGAAAATGGTAAAATATTGTATAGTTCTTGTGGTTTGAAGTCGACATCTGTTCAGTCTTTCTAGTTTTATTTTAATCTGAATGGTCCTTAAAGTCACGATTTTTCATTCAAATGGTTATTCCATCAATTTTTGCAGTTAAATTACTGATGTGGCCGTTAAAAATTACAATGTTTTTAACGGTTTTTAACGGTCACGTTAGTATTCTAGTAGAAAAAATTGACGGAAAGACCATTTAAATGAAAAGTCGTGATTTTAAGGATCATTCAGATTAAAATAAAATCATAAGGACTGAATATATGTCGACTTCAAACCACAAGAGTTAAACTAAATTTGGTGAAGTTGAAGGTTAAGGCGGTGATTTCGGAACTGTCACTCCAGTAAACGAGCAAAGCTGTAATTGGATGGCTGCACCAAGTTTTCTAAGTATGATTGGATAGCTGCATCGAGTTGTATAGACCGCACAGGCAACTGAGGAAACAAGCACAAAGGAGGCCCACAGCACAAGGCAACGTTCCCCCTTTGAAACAAACAGCATCACTAGTCTACCGTAGGATCTTCCCAATTCGTTGGAGAATCAAATTCACCGCAGTTTTGCCTTTTTCAACACTTAAAAAGAGAAGACAGAAAACAGAGCACCAAACTGTGCTGTCAATTTTTTTGGACATGAAACTCTGCAACAACACACTAAAGCTGCAAAAATAATGCGAACTTTCCTTGGTCATCAGTCAGTTCCTGGTTGGGTTTCTACAGCAATCTGCTTACAGAGATGGGTATGTCATCAAACCCCAAATCTTTCTTTCAGTTACTTGTGTCCTCTTCTTTTGCTTTTTCTGTTTTTTGAGTTTGTTCTTGTTTCCTTTTCTGCCTTTTCCAAATCTTCAGCATAGAATATGATTTTCCTTTTGGATTTTTCTGATATTTGTGTTCTTTTTAGTTTTGATGGTTTCATGGTGAAGATGAATCAGATGATAACTGCCTAACTGGGTTTCCTTTGTTTTCAGTAATGGGGAATGCCTGTGGTAGAGAGGAAGGAGAAGGCTCTTCTTCTGGAGTTAACAACTTTCAAGAGAATGATGAACCCATGGCTCACTCACCTCCCCATAACCCCTTCATCACTTCACAAGTGAGTTCTTTTCTGTTTTTCATTTTTCAGAAATTTCATTTGTGTGTATGTATGCTTTGCTTTTTTGCCCAAAACTTTGAAACTTTGAAGAAGATTTACCCAGATAGGCTGTCTTTTGGTTGTTTATTTTGGTTTAAAATTGTAAGTTGAGTATAGAACAGTAAGGGGTTCAAAGTTCTTTGCTTTAGTATTGCAAGTCTCTACACTATTCAGTACAAGAAGAATAAGAACTGTCTATCAATACAAGTAAGAATTGCAATATCTACCGACATTTCACCCTAAGCTTAAAACATTAATCTGGTCACTACTTATTTGATGAAAATCTTAATGAAATACATCTATTGGTATAATTTATTTCCTTCTCAATCAAGTTCTTGGAATTCCTTCACTTGTGATTTATGTTGGTTTCAGAAAATGCCATCACATTTGTCTGTTGTACGAAATCTGGTATTGTAAAAGTGTCCATCTGTCTCATAGAGATGAAACTCCTTAATTTTACTTATCTGCATTTCTACTTTAGAATCCTGGGGACACGTCAACAAGAGCGGGTGAGGCAGTATCGCAAAACATAGAAGATAATGATAATGTACAAAATCAGAACTTTAGACGCATGAAGATCTCATGGACTCATGGTGGCAGGCAAGTTGCTGTCACAGGATCATGGGACAATTGGGAGACCAGGTACTGAATTTTCTAGGAGTTTCATTGTTTGACAACAATATTCATTTTCTGTTTATAACACCATTTCTGATGTGATCTACTTCATTTCCTTATATTAGGGAGCCGCTGCAGAATACAGGTAACGAATTCATTGTCATAAAGTTGCTTCCATCAGGTCTCTATCAGTACCGCTTCATTGTTGATGGGTGTTGGAGGTGTGCTCCAGACTTGCCATGGTTGTATGACGAATCAGGAACTGCCTACAATGTTTTGGATTTGCAGGTAAATTTATGGCGTATAATGTGGTCATTTCTAGTTCATACTTCTAAAATATCCCTTGCACTAGGCCTTTACTCTGTCCTATATCGTTTTTATGTAAAGGTTTATATCTTTCGCTTAGTTTTGTTGAGTAGAGCTCAGTCTACATATGAAGAATCATCAGGATATGTTTTAGGAGCATAGAACAGCATGTCATAGAAACCAGTTCCTAGTGACACTCACGCTTGTACATGAAGCTAAATGCTTCGTTATATAGGATTCACAGTTTGCAACTTACGCCTTGTGCATGGATGTTAAGTGGCAGTTGTTGATCAACAAAAGCCGCAGCTGTCAAATAACTAAGGACAGTAAAGATATTCTATCTTTGAGAGATGAAAATCTCTCCCATCCAAGCTTCAAGCTCCCTGAAGAGTTGTATTTTGATTCTCAACAAAAGATTGGCTAGACGTTCAATTTCAACTCAACTTTTCGTTATAGCATGAAATCATTTACAGCGGGTTATTTCTGATTGCTTTTACTTGCATCACTTGACCTAAAAAGCAAGCAGGATGTGCTAATGAGGATGGACCAAACCAGCATGGTTTTGGCCGATATTTGAACTTGCATTCAATCACTGCTTATTTCTGAGTATTATCAGTTGGAGCTTTAAGGCTAAAAGGTTCGTAGGGCCATTTAATCAGCATATGAGTCCAAGCATTAGAAACGATTTGCACACTATCTAACAATCATATGTTCCAATTCCACTTGCTTACAACTTCTCAGTGCATTGTCAATACTTGTTACCAATACAACAGGTTTTCTGCATTTAGCAACTGAATTGTTTGATCTTGCAGTGTCTCTTTGCACACTTTTATATTTATATTTCATGGTTCTGTTTTATACTAGTAGAGGATCGAAATTGAGTATATCTCCACAAGTGTTTACTTTTAGAGCTCCTTCTTAGCCGAGTAGCTAAGTGAAGAACATGCATGTGGAAGCTTTAGATAAGTTTGGTAATTTAAGAGATGATGGAAGTTGCATGAGTGCTCAAAATTTAAGAATTCCTTCTTGTTTAATTTATGACAGTTGAACATATAGTTGGAATAATTGCTGGTGTTTACAGCTTTAAAATTGCCAAGTGTATATGTTAGTCTAACGCTACTGCATCCTGTTTCATTGCCAAAATACATCATGCAGGAATATGGTTTGGAACTGCCTGAACGCCTGTCAAAGTTCGAAACACCTCCATCCCCACCTTCAAGCTATGATAACAGACGCTTAAGTGAAGACGATTTCAGTAAACCTCCGCCAGAAGTACCTCCACAACTACAAGTCCCATTTTTAAACAGGCCATCTTCCTCTTCAAATGCTAGTGACCAGCCATTGTCAATGCCTCATTATTCACAATTGAACCATTTGTACATCCAGAACCAAATTGGTGGCGAGCTTTTCGCACTCAGTTCTACACATAGGTTTCGTCAAAAATTTGTTACAATGGTGTTATACAAGCGATTGAACAGAGAAAATCCATAATTTTTATCTTCATTATGGGAACTAGAATATGTAGATTTGTAATACGAGTATATCATTTGAAATTCTTATGATTCAGTAGATTGAGAAAGCAGCTCATGTAGGTCAATCTGTAAGAGTAAGATTGTGTGCAAAATATACCATGAGTACTTCATTTTGGATATGATATTTACCCTTTTATCATTTTTGTTACAATTGTAATCTGACTGAGTTTGCTAGCTGCAACAATGTCAAAAACTTGTTTGATATAAACATTTACAGTAGACTCCGACTTTTGTTGGTATGAGAAACTCAGAAGTCATAACATTCATCAAATATATCAGGGAAGAAACTCTGGAAGTATTTGAGAAGAACTCAAATGGTAAATGAAAAGGTGTAATATTTAACTAAACAATATATATTAGAATATCATATGTGTTACTGCTTCACTATAAGCTGCAACGGCAGTTAAGTGAAAATCTGCCCCAGGGGAGAGGTCTGCGAACACATGGTTGTATGCAACCGACGGTTTGTAGGGACGAAAATCCGGCAGTTGATCATCGAACTGGCACCTTAATCCAACCATTAGCAAAAGCAATGGCTAAGATGACAAAAGGTGTGGACATGCCAAAGATGATAATGTAAGGAAGAGGAGTCATCATGGGATTTTCCCCTTCCCTTTCTCCTGCTGTTTGCCAGTACCTGTAAATTTGTCAACAGTAAATTTCTTGGAGAACTTGGATCACTATCTCTAATTCTAAGGTATGTTGCTGAAAGTGACAATAATTAAATTGTAAACGGTGAAAAGTTATAGCTTACTGCTCTGGCTCTTGTTCTCTAGTTATAAACTTTTTCTTTCCTCCCTTATTTGATTCTGCATCTCCACCGCCTAAAAACATTGAACAAAAGGCAAGTTACTATCTCAGCCTCAATTGGACAACCATTGGCATAGTAAGCTCAAGAACCACTCAAGCATTAGCATAAAAATATATACCAACTAAAAACAAAGATGATTTTACCCAAATTTGCTTGAATCTTGAAACTGTTTGCTCTCCTCTTTGGTGCAGTGGAAGTGAAAGAAAGAGGAGATAGTGGTGACTGGCCTGAGGGGGCTAGAAATGTTGTGGTGGGAGAGAAGAGAGCCAACCTAGCTGCCATTTGTCTGAGAAGTGTGCTCTTCTTTGCCCATCTCTTGAGCTTCACATATATGTCACTGGTTTTGGATATGGTGATGTGGTCACAATGGAGACAGATATTAAGCTATGGATACTAAAATCTTATCTGAGCCACATATGACTAATGCGACAACTTCACTCAAAGTGACCTGTTCCTTTTCAGAGCTGTGGTGTTCAACACTAGGACTAGGACAAGAGGTCAAGAGGGATATCAGTAGAACCTAATGTTTAGAATTTTAAGCTCTTCAGAAGATCTAGTACTAATTCAAAAACAATGTTGAAGAAAGTATTGAGTATTGAAATTTATAGAGGTTCCGTCTCCAGATACTCACAAGTTGATATTTAGGCCTCGTTTGTTTCATGGAAAGTAGGCATCAAGAAAATAAAATTATTCATTTTCTGTATTTGAGAAAGAAGAAGGAAATGAACGACTTTCCTGCATGAAGGGAAAATATAAGGAAAAATGGTTCATTAATTTTTTTCCTGTATTTATTACTCACACCATAATATTTTATAAAAAAAGAAAAAAATGTGGCAACCTATCTAGAAAAAGGGTAAAGAGAATTTGCACCTCCCCTGGTCAATACAATACCGTGAAATATAGGTGAACAGTGATATACAAATGTAGAAATAGCTATGTAGAAACTAGAAAGAGTCCCATAAATAAAAGAGGTCATATATAACTTGTAGTCTCCGCTTCAAATTCGTGGTTTGCAATCAAAGCCGTGCCTTGAAGTCACCGGCATGCTCAGTTTGATTGTAACCCCCAAACCAAACCAATTACTCCCATTTTTTACCTCATTCTACGCAGACAAGTTTTCTACTTTTCAAAGCTCTGAAATTTCCTTTCTAGTCACACCCTGCTCCCTTAGTCAGTCAACTCTGATATCCAAACCGTTCATCTCACCATTTCCACCAATCTGGTGCTCAAAGATTGGTCCTTTACGGCTGCCCCATCTCCCCAAAGCTTCGATTTTTATTCCAAGTAGATCAAGTTCTGGGTTGGTTCAATCTCAGCACGCACTGTTCTGGAGGTTTTTGCTGCTTACCCTTTTGCTAGTTTGCTCTTCTCAATTGGGTTGGTCTCCTTTTTCAAGTTTGAACTCAAAGTTTTGATCTTTCCCTTATCGGGGTATATGTGTTCTCTCTGTGATATAGCTATGAATACTGTAACTGTCGTATGAAACGTGTTTTACTGCCAACTGTTTTTGATTCCATGGCTTCTAATAGTAGTGTTACTAGTAAGAAGCAGCGTCTGAAAGACGATGCCTCTTTCCGGCGTTTCGTGTCACTTGCTTCGATTACATGTTTAGCAGTTTTCTTGCTGGTTTTCCTGTTAAGAATGAATTCAAGTTCGAATTTTGAGGTGCCGAATTCGGATGAGTTCGATGATGTGTTGCCAAGGAGTTATAATCGATCACTTATTAGCCGAAGGCTTAACCTTCCAAAGCAGAATAAGTTGTCAATTGAGTTGGAGAAGAGAAATCAGATGCCTCCTAGGAATTTAGATCTGTATCCGAGTCTAGCCAAGGATCATATAACTGTTGTTCTTTATGTACACAACCGGCCACAGTATCTGAAAGTAGCTGTTGATAGTATATCTCAGGTTGTGGGAATCAATGAGACTTTACTGATAGTTAGTCATGATGGGTACTTTGAGGAAATGAATAAGATTGTTGAGGGTATTAGGTTTTGCCAAGTGAAGCAGATATTTGCTCCTTTCTCGCCGCATGTCTTTCCCAAAGGCTTTCCGGGAGTGTCACCCGCAGATTGTAAGGAGAAGGATGATGCTGCAGAGAAGCACTGTAAAGGGACTCCTGATCAGTATGGGAACCACAGGTTGCCAAAGATTGTGTCTTTGAAGCATCATTGGTGGTGGATGATGAACACGGTATGGGATGGATTGGATGAGACTAGGGATCACAATGGTCATATTCTTTTCATAGAGGAAGACCACTTTCTGTATCCCAATGCGTATCAGAACTTGAAGATACTGGCAGCGCTGAAGCCTAAAAAATGCCCCCATTGCTATGCCGCGAATTTGGCACCTTGTGATGTGACTGCCAGGGGAGAAGGTTGGGATAGTTTGATTGCAGAGAGAATGGGAAATGTTGGTTATACATTTAACCGGACTGTTTGGAAGAAAATCCATAAGAAGACCAGCAAGTTCTGTTTCTTTGATGATTACAATTGGGATATTACAATGTGGGCAACTGTTTATCCCTCATTTGGTAATGCTGTTTTCACGTTACGAGGGCCTAGGACAAGTGCAGTGCACTTTGGAAAGTGTGGTTTGCACCAGGGCCAGGAGGGCCAGAAAGCGTGCATTGATAACGGCGTAGTAAACTTTCAAGTGGAAGATGTAGACAAGGTTGCAAACATCAATCCAGACTGGGAAGTGCAAGTCTTTGAGAATCAGCCCGGGTATAAAGCTGGGTTCAAGGGTTGGGGAGGTTGGGGTGACAAGAGAGATCATCAGTTGTGCTTGAATTTTGCTCAGATGTATCATTTATAAAGTTACAAATAGACATTGGTTCTTCCCCATTTTATTGCTCCAAACTGTTGTAACGGGTAAATATCTGGGATTTCTTTTTGTTGAGTGATTGATCAATGGCAAAAGTAGTGTTACATGTTTGTATCATCTTACTCATGTTCGCCTTTGTTTCTTCATAATGTTGCATCATATTTTACATGCTTCTTATGGAATCTGCGCTTTGGTTATCTTTTGTTTCTTCAAAACGTTGCCAGGGAACTCAGATTTTACTTTCTTCATACAGAATCTGCTTTGGTAATCTAGTCTTAAGCATCTGGTTATGTCGATTTTGTTTTGTTTGGGGAGCTCGCAAATTTCAAACTTGTTTTTCTTTCATTTAGAGATGGAAAATGTTGTATATTTCAACCAAGGATCTATATGCTTGCTTGGTGCAAAAGATCTTTATGTTTGGATGCAGAAAAGAAATCGAAAGACAATCTCCTCAACTCCTTGAGCCTACACTAAACAAACCAAAATTCAAAGCATCAATGACATTAAGAGGAAGGCATCGCGTCCAAGTTCAATAACCTCACTGTCCTATTGAGCCTAGCAATCTGTTATAAAATCAACTTCTCCAAAGATTTGTTCCAGAAGGAAAATTCACAGGCAAACATTGTTTTTTAGATGCCATTTCTGGCTTTTCTGACACAAATAGTAGAATTTCCTTAACTTCAATTCCAAGCAACAGCAAATTAAGCTCGCTTAAATCTTGTCATCTGAAGTCTCCAATTACAATATTTGTGTGATAATCGCTGGAGTTGATGATATAAATTATGCAGAAAAACAAAATATTAAACATGAACTAACGAAAAGCCACTCCCAGTTTCTTTACATTAGAAATATGTCTTGATATGATACTGGTGTGCACTGTAAATCAATGATGAAATTCGAGCGAGTTGTTTGACAATGTAGAACTTATAGGTGCACGATGACTTAAAAGGGATAATTAAAGTTTATTAGGTGAGGGATCTAATTGGATCACTCTATTGTAACTTCAATGGTATTGAAGCAATAGTAGTCAAATGTGAACACATACATTGAATTAGGTCTCAAGATTGAAACACTTAAATTTTGTTACATTAATCTTAATACTTGATGTTAAATCTAAGAGTCGATAACTACAAAACTCTCATCACCAGGGCGATGATCTGAATAGTAATCTAACAGTAAAAGTACCATAACTTTTTTATATTTTAACATGAATTCGATACAAATCAAACGTAGTAAGAAATCTTATACCCGTACGTCCTTAATAAAGTCGATCAAGATTTCATATAGAATTATAGGTTATCCTCGTACAAGTCTAACAAGTCGTGGTGCCTAAATATTTTTTTGCCAAAATGGTGGACTTGTTCTAAGATTGCATCGAAGTTAATTCCTATCTTTCAGAGTATCAGTGCAGCAAGTGCCAAAATCACGTTCTCGTTTCTTCCAGTTGGCCATGGAGATTGGAGGACTGAAGGACCACCCAGTTACAAATTTTTGGAGTATCTCTGTATCTAGCCACATGGGCCTTCCCCTTTTTCTTTTCATAATGGTTGCACCAAACAAAATCGAGTTCTTCAGTTCTTTTCTTAAAAATCACCCCAGGAAATGAAATACAAAAAGAAAAAGGAAAAGGCATAAATTCCCCATATATTATCAGTAATTTTTTCCCAGTAAAGATTCATAATTTGGTACTGTACAAGCTTATGAGTTATGAAATCATAAAGCATGTAGCAGAGGAACTTTGTTTGTACTTCATCATAAGCTAATTTCCTATTTCCTAATTCCTATTACCATCATCATGAAACTAGTGCCATTTTTGTTTCAGTGTTAGTTTGTTTTTTTTTTTTGGTAACAGGTGTTTCAGTGTTAGTTAAAACCTATGTTGTACGGACACTCCACACCCCTGGAGTGTTGGAGTGTCGGACACTCGGACACACCGACACGGCACCCGACACGGCAAAATACGTGTCCGAAAAAATTGACTTTTCGGACACGTCTCGGACACGTTGACCGGCCCTGACACGGCATTGCGACACGCCACGTTAGCATTTCAGATTTTTTTTATTTTTTATTTTTATAAAAAAAGGTATATTTTCTTGACATTTTATATTAGATCAATTATGGAATAACAAGTTTGGATGGATTATGGATATGATAATTATAGTAGTTCATCTTTTTGTCTATTAGGTGCTACTGTGCTAGAGAGCTAGTTGATGATGAGATGGAGTCTTGAAAATGAGAGGTAAATTTTCTATTCATTTTATATTAGATCAATTATGGAATAACAAGTTTGGATGAATTATGGATATCATAATTATATTAGTTCATCTTCTTGTCTATTAGGTGTTACTGTACTAGAGATTTCTCTGTTTGAAAACAAGCTACTGCTTAAGTTTGTTTTTCTTTAATGTTATATTTTAGGTGCTAGAGGTCTGGTGCTTTTAATGTTATTAATTATACACGTGACTTATTTCTTATGGTTATGAAATAGATTAAATTTAGAACTTTATTTGGTAATGTAATTGAATTTATTTTATATTTTAGTATATTTTTTATTTATTAAAAATATATAAATATATAATTTTGTTTGCCGTGTCGGAAACTCAATTTTTGAGTTTTACCATATCGCCGTGTCGTGTTGCCGTGTTCGTATCCGTGTCCGTGCAACTTAGGTTAAAACTTAAAACCGCTGGTCCCTTCTTGGCCCGGTGGTCTTTCCTTTATTTGTGAACACTACCAGGTCCAAGGATCGACCCGCATCATCACCAAACAAAAACTTAAAACCCAGAAGCAACAAAAAGTGACCTTTCTTTCAGCTGGACACCAAAAGAAGTTGAACAGTAAAATTAACACAACCTTGTACCAAAGCTGAACAAACAGGGCCCCGTATGTAGTAGAAGTCTTTCTTGCTTCATTTATTTGCGCTTGTGAACTAGGGGTGGTGAGGAGTCTGGATTCCCAAGAATTCTGGTCAGTTTGCACGTGTCTGGCTCATCTATACCCTGCAAGCTCTGATGGTCAGTCATACCCATCCTTCTTGCACATCAAGTTAATTTGGTTGTTTATGTGTTTTTGGATTTCTGTAATCCTGGAATTCTGTGCAAAATCCTGGTTTGGGGATCTGAAATTTGTGGGAAGAGATTGGAATGTCAACTAGGTAATGTATTCATTTGTTCATCTTTCTGAAGAAGTTGGAGGAGTTTAAGCTCTGTAATTGAGTTTCTGCAAATGGGTTTGTGAGAAATTTGGAAACTTTGTGGGGTTTTAGCTGGGTTCTGCTTTCTGAGGTTGTCAATAAGTTTTGTGATGCTCTAGGAGAATTTGTTTGTGATGACCCTTTTCTTGTGTTGGTGATATTTTGGCTAAGAATAGAATCATGATTCATGAAGACTAAGTGAATTGTATAGAGTTGCTCATTCTAGTCAAGCTTTTGTTGGTGTCTTGGTGATTGGAGAAAGGGTTTGCCTTTCTGGCATCCAGTTGTTTGTATTCTCTTTTCCTGGTTCATGGTGATTCTTGGGTCCGGTAGAGTCCAGTGACCAAGAGTACTAGGACTTTATTCGTTTGGATTTCCTTTTTATCTGATAAGAATCTCTTCTTTTTGGACTCTGGGGGTACTCCATTGTTTGGTGCATATGTGTTGGATTGATTGAACTGAGCTAGTTAAGGAGGCTGAGAGTGAGAGATGTCATCAGTGTCCTTGAACAAGACAAGTAGTTCTAGAAGCAGTTCTTCGAGATCAAAACAGGGAGCTCGTGTGGTTTCGCAGACACCCTTTGATGCAAAGCTAGATGTAGACTTTAGAGAATCTGTAAAACGTTTTGATTACTCCACCTCTGTTGACTGTAATATCTCAAGTTCAACTAGCAATGTCCCCTCCGCCACTATATCAGCTTACCTCCGGAATATGCAGAGAGGCCGGCTCATTCAACCATTTGGTTGCTTGATTGCTATTGATGAGCAAACTTTTAGTGTTCTTGCCTACAGTGAAAATGCTCCAGAGATGTTGGACTTGGCCCCCCATACTGTTCCAAATATCCAGCAGCAAGAAGCTTTGACTTTTGGAACAGATGTTCGCACGCTCTTTCAGTTCCCAGGTGCTGCTGCATTGCAGAAAGCAGCTAATCATGGGGAAGTTAATCTTTTCAATCCCATATTGGTGCATTGTAAAACTTCAGGTAAGCCCTGTTATGCAATTCTGCATCGAGTTGATGTTGGCTTAGTAATAGATTTAGAACCAGTAGGTCTAGATGATGTTCCAGTCACTGCTGCGGGGGCATTGAAGTCTTATAAGCTTGCAGCCAAAGCCATCTCAAGATTGCAGTCCTTGCCAAGTGGGGATATATCATTGTTATGTGATGTTATAGTGAAGGAAGTTAGAGATTTGACGGGGTATGATCGCATAATGGTGTATAAATTTCATGAAGATGAACATGGGGAAGTTGTTGCTGAGTGCCGTAGACCTGACCTAGAACCTTATCTGGGTTTGCACTACCCAGCCACTGATATACCACAGGCGTCAAGGTTCCTCTTTATGAAGAACAAGGTTAGGATGATATGTGATTGTTTTGCCCCTTCAGTTAAAGTAATTCAAGACAAAACATTAGTTCAGCCATTGAGTCTTTGTGGATCAGCATTGAGATCTCCTCATGATTGTCATGCACAGTATATGGCAAACATGGGTTCTGTTGCATCTCTTGTAATGTCTGTGACAATCAATGGCGACGATGATGAGACGGAGCATGATCAACAGAGGGGAAGAAAATTGTGGGGTTTAGTGGTCTGCCATCACACAAGTCCTAGATTTGTTCCGTTTCCTTTAAGGTACGCATGTGAGTTTTTGATTCAAGTCTTTGGTGTACAGATCCACAAAGAAGTGGAGTTGGCTGCTCAGTCAAGGGAGAAACATATTATGAAAACACAATCTCTGCTTTGTGACATGCTCCTTCGGGATGCCCCTCTAGGTATTGTTACTCAGTCACCTAATGTGATGGATCTTGTTAAGTGTGATGGAGCTGCATTGTATTACAGGAAGAAATTGTGGTTACTTGGGATCACCCCATCCGAGGCACAAATTGGAGATATTGCTACATGGCTTCTTGAATACCATAGTGAGAGCACAGGCCTAAGTACTGATAGCCTTATGGAAGCTGGCTATCCAGGTGCTTCAGATCTTGGTGATGAAGTTTGTGGAATTGCTGCGATTAGAATTACTGCAACAGACTTCCTCTTTTGGTTTCGGTCCCACACCGCGAAGGAAATCAAGTGGAGTGGTGCAAAGCATGATCCTGATGAGAAGGATGATGGAAGAAAGATGCATCCCAGGTCATCATTCAAGGCCTTTTTGGAGGTAGTTAAGCGACGAAGCACACCATGGGAAGATGTAGAAATGGATGTCATCCATTCACTACAGCTGATATTGAGAGAATCATTGCAGAACAGTACTATAAATGATTCCAAAATGATTGTGACTGGTCCATCAGTTGATGACAGGATGGAGAGAGTGGATGAATTGCGTATTGCCACAACTGAAATGGTTCGACTTATTGAGACAGCTGCAGTTCCCATTTTTGCTGTTGATGTTACTGGTAATATAAATGGTTGGAATAACAAGGCAGCTGAACTAACAGGATTAGCTGTTGAGCAAGCTATTGGTATGCCACTAGTTGATATTGTGGGGGAAGATTCAACTGAAGTGGTGAAGAACATGCTCTCATTTGCATTACAAGGTGATGCTACTCTTCTTTCCTTGGATATATAATATTACCTTTCTATCATAATGTTTCAAAAATTTTAAAATAAAGACAGATATATCTTAGTAGGCTGCCTTTCATTTATCCGACATGCATGCCAAATTTGCTCATTTCTTGGGATTCCATCTCATTTGTTTTCTCTGCAATTTTTCTTTTGATTGATTACTTGATTGTATTATTTGATCTCTATTCTAATTGATCCCCTCTGATGTAATTATAAAATGGATGGCAGGCGTAGAGAGGCAAAATGTTGAAATCAAATTGAAAACATTTGGTCATCAAGAAAATGGAAGTCTTACAATTTTGGTGGTTAATGCATGTTGTAGCCGAGATATAAAGGAAGATGTTGTTGGAGTTTGCTTTGTTGCCCAAGATCTTACAGGAGAAAAGATTGTTAAGGACAAATACACTCGTTTACTAGGTGATTATGTTGGAATAGTGCAAACCCCCTCAGCACTGATTCCTCCTATATTTATGACGGATGAAAATTGTCATTGCTCAGAATGGAACAATGCTATGCAAAATTTGTCTGGCTTGCGAAGGGAAGAAGCTGTTGGTCAAGCACTCCTTGGGGAAATCTTCACAACTAGCAATTTTGGCTGTCGTGTTAAAGATCATGACACATTAACCAAGCTTAGGATACTGTTGAATGGGGTACTTGCAGGCCAGGATGCCAGTAAATTGCTTTTCGGGTTTTTTGATCTACAGGGTAATTTCATTGAAGCACTACTTTCTGCTAACAAAAGAAGTGATGAAAAAGGGAGGATAACTGGGGTTTTGTGCTTTATACATGTTGCTAGTCCAGAGCTTCAGTATGCTACGCAGGTGCAAAGAATAGCAGAGCAGGCTGCAGCTGATAGTCTTAGGAAATTGGCCTACATTCGTCAAGAAATCAAAAAGCCTTTAAGTGGGATTATGCTAATGCAAAATCTAATGGGGTCTTCTAACTTAAGCAAAGAGCAGAAGCAGCTACATAAGAAGAGCACATTGTGTCGGGAACAATTGATCAAGATTGTTGATGACACTGATGTTGAAAGTATGGAGGAATGGTACGTTTTTTTTTTTTCTTGTTGTCTTTCAATAGAGATATTGCGTACTCGTCAAGTTAAGAGCTCCACTTGTTTCAATATGATATTTGATGGTAATAACTATTTTGGTAAATTGACTTTCACTAGAAGAATTTCATGATGACTGGTTTCAGCGTCAATTTGTTATTCTGCTTTTTGCTGGTCATATTAGCTTTGGACAATAGATTTACTGAACACCTTCCGAACAACTTTTGATATTTGGACTACCTACTCACAGC
Source organism: Fragaria vesca subsp. vesca (assembly GCF_000184155.1). Classification (NCBI taxonomy): domain Eukaryota; kingdom Viridiplantae; phylum Streptophyta; class Magnoliopsida; order Rosales; family Rosaceae; genus Fragaria; species Fragaria vesca. The sequence goes on along the minus strand of NC_020496.1, from coordinate 22,564,037 downwards.
TACATGGAGATGAATTCTGTTGAATTCAACCTTGGTGAAGCATTGGAGGTTGTTATAAATCAAGTTATGATCTTGAGTCGGGAGCGGCAGGTGCAGGTCATCCATGATTCACCAGCTGAGGTGTCAACCATGGTTTTGTATGGAGACAATTTGAGGCTACAACAAGTTGTCTCAGATTTCTTAACCAATGCAATCCATTTCACGCCTTCTTTTGATGAATCAACTGTTGGTCTCACAGCAATTCCAACGAAGGAACGTGTAGGGACTAAAATGCACATTGTTCATCTAGAGTTTCGGTAAGTCTCCTTTGTCTGTGTCCATAATACCCAGGGTTCATATTCCTCCTTTGCTAGTTAAAAGAGCTGTCTGTATAACTAATGACTATGACTAAGACACGTGATTGACACTGCAGAATCACTCATCCAGCACCAGGAATGCCGGATTATTTGATTCAAGAGATGTTTCACGACAGCCATCGCGTCTCAAGGGAAGGGCTAGGCTTACACCTCAGCCAAAATCTGGTGAAGATTATGAATGGCACTGTACAATATCACAGAGGAGAGGACACATCATCCTTTAGAATCCTCATAGACTTTCCGCTGGTTCACCACATTAACAGCTGATATGTCTTCTCCGAGGATGAGAACACTGGCTGCAGTGGACTCACACTTAACCTCTACTAGAGATTAGGGAGTGCTGGAGAATGTTAATAATAGCAAATACAAATCAAGTTGATGGAGGGCCTATCCCAAATTTGTGTTTGATTATAATCCTGATCCATTTAGAAAAAAAAAAAAGAACTTCCTAGACTACCAATGTTCAACCATATTAGTAGTCTTCTTATTTTTTTTTTTTTTTATTTATTTATTGAAAGTAGCATCATTTCTTTTGGTAAGGTTGTTTTGTATCTTTCTAGGCTGGACACATCTTCAAGTGAAGCTTTAGAGAGGGACAGTTTCGGACGTAGAAATTAAATAAAGGTCATGTTTAGATCTGAACTGATTAAAAGTTGAGTGTAGTAATTATTTAAATATGATGCAGTAATCACCCTGTGGCTGTAGTTTAGTGGTAAGAATTCCACGTTGTGGCCGTGGAGACCTGGGCTCGAATCCCAGCAGCCACATATTGGTTTTTGTTTTTTCGCTAGGCGGAGCGACAACATCAACATCCGAGATTAATTAGGAGGGTGATGATGAGGAGAAAATAATCGAGTAATTGATAATTAATAAATTATATATATCTGGGCTTCAAATCTTCTGTCACCAAATTCTTATCTCCTTCCCTGTACCCCTGTCAATTTTTGACATGTGGCACTTTTTGCCTACTCAGCTTAACAGTCTTTAACCCATGTTAACCTTGATAAACTCTAACTCTAACTCATCTCTAACTCAACTTTAACTCCTCCTTAATTTAGAATTTAATTTTTATTTAGCAAAATCCGGCGAATACCAAACGTCAAGCCATTTCTTCCTTTTTCATTGACAAAAGGAAAAACCCTCTTATTCTTCGTCCTCGTCTGCAAATCCTCTTTCAAGTACAACAATACCAGTTCATCATTTAGTTGAGAAAAGAGAGATCAGAGGTACTATTCTCTCTGATATTGCGACTCAGTGTCTTGGTGGATGATAGCTTATTGACCTTCACTTCCATAGTATCTTCCTATAATAACATACACCAATTCCAAAACTCATATCATAAAAAACAAAAAACAAAAAAAACTACAGTTTGTGTACAAAATCACCAGTAGTAGTCCACCATGATGATTTCCTCTAATTCTCAGAAACACAGTAGGGTTAAGCTTTTGAAACTAAGGAAAGAATCAGAACCATCATGGGTTACCTTGTTCTTAAAATCCTTAGCTACATCACCATAGAGAGAGAGAGAGAGAGAGAGAGAGTTGAATTTTGAGTTCTGCAGTTGGATTTTACGGAGTTTCTCCTCAAATCTGCATCATTTTTTCCCTATACTGGGCTTTGTAAAGTTCTAAGAAGGAAGAATTAAAGTTGCAGGGGATTGTTGATGAAAAATGAAGAAAATGCTTGACGTTTGGTATTCACCGGATTTTGCTAAATAAAAATTAAATTCTAAATTAAGGATGAGTTAAAGTTGGGTTAGAGATGAGTTAGAGTTAGAGTTTATCAAGGTTAACATGGGTTAGAGGCTGTTAAGCTAAGTAGGCAAAAAGTGCCACATGTCAAAAATTCATAAGAGTACAGAAAAGGAAATAGGAATTTGGTGACAGAAGATTTGAAGCCATATATCTGTATGTCATCGACTCTATAATTGTCTTTGTTTATAGTCGGAGTGCATGGAGCTGTGTGAACACCTGAGATGGACGCAGACGACTGGATTTAATTACATAAAAACCTCTATTAATCTGAAGTCTCCTATCTTTTAATTTCAAATCAAGGCTTGGTCGATCTCGTTCATACCAAGTTGAGGCTTTAATTAGTTACTCCGGCAAATACTCTGTCTCAATTCTCCCTGCTAAAAATCGATATGATTTCAGGTCCAACGTTCTACATATAGCTGCATGTAATATGGAAATCCAAGCCGAAGAAAGCGTCGTCATAAGGTTAGTATTTATGTGTAAAGCTCAGATTGTTCAATACTTCTAATAAGGTGTGTGAATAACAAAATGTTGGAGAACAATCATATATATAATCTTTAAATATGATAGAAATTTCAATAAAGAATATAAGAAACATAACTATATACATCTAAGATTGTAAGTAATAAATCAATCCTAATATAGGAGTGAAATAGTGTAAGAATCCTATAAAAAAAAAGTATAAAGAAAAGAAAAGAAAGAACTGACTTGATTTTCCGATTGAGGCATACAAAAATGCACTTGACTAAAGACATATTTCTCCCATACCCTTGTGCTTGTAGTTCAATGGGCGTCTGCCTTGTAGAATACAACAATCGATGATCCAAGATTGAAGCACCGCAATTTTAGACTCTAGCGAACTATAAATTGTATCTTGTACTCTCTTGACTCGAAGAATACTTGTAGAAGAAATGATGAATCTTAATCTTATTTTTAAGGAGAAATGAGTATGGGACCTATTGAAAAAAACACTCTTTCAAATAGAAAGGTCATGAGTAATTTTATTTTCATTCATATTGGATATTATTATATAATTTCCAACAATCCCCCACATGAATGAAAATAACGACATTGAATGACAAGGAATTAGAGAGTACAAGCGAACAAGAAATGCATTTGAAAAGGTGTTTTTTGGACTTCCTTTCATAGTGAAGACCTATCGGATTTACTTGGTGAAATAGTAGATATAGAAGATCTTTGAACTATTCACCGTTTGTGTAAACCTAGACAATAAGCCTCACACATCTCTTATTCTAATACATTATGGTTCTTACGGTTGTGTTCATTTTGGTCCTGAACAATTTCCACATTCATGAGAGCTTTAGAGAACTAAGCCATATCATTCTCATAGAAGCGACCCGACTTCTACTCTCATATATGTGATCACACTAACATAACCTTATTACGGCTGTGGAAAACACACATTGATCATAGGAATGAGTGAGTTGTGTGTTATGCATCTTGAGTCTTCCCTAACTAGTTTCCCTATTGAACCTAGACCATGGGATCTCTAATATTGCTAGGTTAGGTTTCCGCCAAGTAATGACTCATTGTATTATTGGCTTTAACTCATTCCCCTCGATCATCCACTACCTCTCTAGTCAAACTTTTAAATAATTTGGATCCATGAGGTTGACAATCAAATCAAATTTCACTTGAGAGTAGTTGTTCATATCCTTTTGATCGATATAGAGATGTAAATGCCAAAGCATTCCAACACTATCTCTTCAATTGTATTACATAAAATTTATAGACATTATAAATACCCCACATTTGAGAAGTAAACCTTCAATCATAGGTTCTTGTAATGCAATTAAGCTAGTAATGTATTCACACAAACCTCATTTAGGAGCACATTCTTTTGTGGAATAATTACTCTTATCTTTCTTCTTGCCTTTCTCAAACCTCGGGTATCTTGAGGCAATCCTCAAACATCTTTCTCTGGCCTATGAACCTTCAAGTTCTTACGACGTGAGATTTCTTAACTAAATTTGCAAGATGCTTCTTACTTATATGATCATAAAGACCTTGAAATCTTTCAAAGATCATATAATATAATTCTTCAATTACAAATGACTTATGGAGTTCCATGGACTGCCCATATATAACATCATTGTCACTTGTACATCATGTATATTGCATGAATTGCAACTACAAATCATTATCTATTCATACATACATATTCTTTATATATAGATCCATGATTACTATATAGACAAACAAACAAAGTAATGGCAAAAGGATCGATGCATCAATCTTACATCTTGCATCCTTGCATACTGGTTTGTTTCAAATGTCTATCGTCAAGTCACTGTTACTATAGAAACATATATAACAATCTCACTAGTTGCTAGGCATCTGAAATGCTTTACGTTCTTGCCACTTCATATATATCTATCGGGTATCAAGTATCGTGCAGCAATTTATCATAACCATCTTCTCATGCGCGCCCAAGAGAAATAAAATCTGATTACATCACAAGTCATGATTTAAGTCTAGTTTCAGACTCACACCAAAGGGTATGTACGGACAGAGTCAATTCTAATCCAGATATTACACGATGCGTGGTTAGATCAATATATGATCTCAGTTGCAGTATGCATCTGAGATGCGTCAAGTTTGTAAAACCGTATATTCGGCTTTTCCAAATGTACTCATTCAGCCATTCAGCCATTCATACATCCATATGACTTGAATCATAGGTCTGATTTCGCCCAGTTCATGGAATAAAGTCAAGATCTCAGTTTCCCTCATAGGTCGATCGAGACCCGTACACAAAGGCACTTCTCTCTTCTCTCTTTGCTTTAATCATGCTTACATATGAAGAGATTCTTTGATAAGAGTTTATTAAACATGATTATACATATGAAACTTGACTAACTGAATCATAATTTCATATATGCGTCAACTGATAAATGATCAAGATATTATGTAAAGAAAGACAAGCAGTACTCAACGGATGCAACTTTTCACATATGCATACACGGTTAAAATGCCTATATCTTTCCTGGTCAGATAATGAATTAGTAAATACCAGTTTCATGCGACTTGTTTGCAGAGATTCATAATGTATAAGCACATATCACAATTTACAAATTCATGTTAAGTGCAAGCATATATGTACAAACACGTATTTCTATAAGTATGTATGCCTTCATATCATGCAATTCAATATAGTTGCACACTATTTCATGATTACAACGAAAAGGTATATATGAATGCAGCAGTTATTCAAATACAGTACATATGATGGAAATATATAAACACTTCTGGTAACTGAACAATATCTTTACCATCAATTAATTGATCAAGTATATCATGCATCTTCTCACTCTTTCTGTTTCTATTTTTCTTCAATTGCAACAAGAGCTCTATGTTCTTTCGTATACTACTATACAACCAAGAACTCATCATCTAGCCAATTGGAAAAAGTGTACGTATTTTCATGCGTAATAGACAAAAGATTCCATGAATCAGTTTTAGCAAGAACTTCTTCCAACACATATCACATTGGAACTTTCCTAATGTGATATTGGCCAAGTTATGTCTTGTCCTTGAGAATGAAGAATCGTCATATACCCACATGATTGTTTCATTAAACATCTGTCTTTAGATTGTTGGAGAACAATCATATATATAATCTTTAAATATGATAGAAATTTCAATAAAGAATATAAGAAACATAACTATATACATCTAAGATTGTAAGTAATAAATCAATCCTAATATAGGAGTGCAATAGTGTAAGAATCATATATAAAAAAAGTATAAAGAAAAGAAAAGAAAGAACTGACTTGATTTTCCGATTGAGGCATGCAAAAATGCACTTGACTAAAGACAGATTTCGCTCATACCCTTGTGCTTGTAGTTCAATGGGCGTCCGCCTTGTAGAATACAACAATCGATGATCCAAGATTGAAGCACCGCAATTTTAGACTCTAGCGAACCATAAATTGTATCTTGTACTCTCTTGACTCGAAGAATACTTGTAGAAGAAATGATGAATCTTAATCTTATTTTTAAGGAGAAATGAGTATGGGTTTATATAGAACCCCTAGTGAACTAATATGTCCGTTCACTTATCTCTTTGAAGAGACACACTTATTCCTAAAGACACCTATTGAAAAAAACACACTCTTTCAAATAGAAAAGTCATGAGTAATTTTATTTTCATTCATATTGAATATTATTATATAATTTCCACCACAAAATAGGCCGGATTGGTGTGTGTGATCGAATAGGATCACTCTTTACTAATACACACAAACAATCAAAACGTGTGTTTTTAAAGATCAGCGATGCATGTAATTCGTTTTTCTTTTTCTGGTTTGATGGCGGCATCTTCTTGTTTTTCTGTTTTACCAGCCTTCCATCGTCACCAAGGTACCGTTCAGAGAGGTCATCAGAAGCTACAGCTACAAGTAAACAATGGTGGTCAACAGCAACTTATCCAGTCAGACAACTATGGTTGCTAGTGAAACCTCGTGTTATAAGGAAAATAGATTTCTATACTCCCTACGGTACCAGTGAACTATCTCCGCTGTTCTGGATTAAATTTGTGCCAATATATCTGGCATCTAGATATCTTGATGGGGTATCTATAATTCTTTCACCCATTGTAAATTTTACATGGAGAGTGCTAAAACGGGAATTAACATGGCTGTCGGAATATTGCTCGATTCTGAGTTGGGAGAAGAAATTTGTAACATCATGTATTGCAGTGTCGTTGGATCCTTTCTTCTTTTATATTCCTATATATCATAGATGAGGAAAACAAGTGTCTTGGAGTTGACATAAAGCTCAGGAATACACTTCTTGTGCTGCGATCACTCACCGACTTTGCTAGTCTAACTGAAGTTCGAGATCGGAACGTCGACCAAATCCTGGACTCCCACACCGACACCGAATCCTACTTTGACTTTGAACCGAGGCCGATTTTAAATCTGTTCCAAAAACTGAAGTCCAAAATAGAGGCAATACCTTGGATATCTGTCCCTCTCGTCATTGATTTTCTTGCTCTTCTTCCTGTCCCACAGGTAACACTACATTTTGGAGTCGGTTTTTGTGTTTGGATTTGTTTAGATAACAATCTAATAAGGCTTCAACATCATTCTTAATCAATTCAAATATTCAATGATTTAGATTTTCTCTTATCAATTATTGTTATAAGTTTTATAGTTATTGGATTTAGCAAGGATGATGTGGAAGTCTTAAATTGTTATCTAAGCAAATCCAAACAACATGAATCCAAACAGAGAAACCAAATTAGAAAATGACATCCCACTACCCTAAACAGTTGTATAAAACAGAAAAACCATTTTTCAACAAATTTAAACAAATAAGGACATAAGCCAGGCCCACAATGCATAGTATCAGGCAATGTCAGCAATTTCTTAGGCAAAATACCCAAAAAACCAATCTTTTCTGAAATATTTACAAAATTACCACTGCCTCAACCAAAATACCCTAACAAAAAATATCTTCTCTCTCTTTCTCTGATTTCATATTTGACTCTCTCTCTCTCTC
>NC_020496.1:22540936-22556381 GCF_000184155.1 Fragaria vesca subsp. vesca | reverse complement strand
CTCTCTCTCTCTCTCTCTTCNCTCTTCTCTCTCTCTCTCTCTCTCTCTCTCTCTCTCTCTCTCTCTCTCTCTCTCTCTCTCTCTCTCTCTCTCTCTCTCTCCCAGAACCTTAAAAAGCTTCTGCTCTACCATTTGAAGAAGCTCGTCAGCTCAGATAAGCTCATCAAGGTCAAAAGCTCCGACAAGATCCCCTCCGTTAAGTCCCTCGTAGCTCCGTCCAAGCCCACCGCTGCTGCTCCGACGAAGAAGAAGCTCGCCGCCGCGGCCAAGCCCAAAAGGAATAAGGAGTGAGAGGCTGCTACTATTTGTTTTTTTTCTTTCCAGATTTGCTCCATGCCCCATTTTCAAATTAGAGTTGGGTCTGTTTGATTTGATTCAATAATGATCATGATTTTGTTTAGGAAACTTGTATTGATTTTAGGCAAATTGGTGTATTTGTTTCATAAGATTTGATCATCTTTTTTTGGGTTTTTAAGCACAATGGGAGTTATGCACATAAGGTGTTTGATGAAAGTCATCAATGAGGTTGTTGTTATACAAAACCCTTTTACATGTTGATTATCTAATTGCTACTGATTCAGTAATCATGATGTGGGAATAAATCTATTTTTGCACATTAGAATAACAATTTATAGACAAGATAATCTGATGAAGTTTATACTAATATGTGTTAATTAAGCTACTATTTATTGATTTCACTAAATACATGCTACTGTATTTTCTGAAAGTTGATGCTATAACACTAGCTGAGTCACTAAAAGCTTGCTACTACTCCACTGGTAATACCTTGTTACTGCATTTTGGGAAATAGTTGCTAGTCTTGCTACCAACTAATTGAGCCACTAAAAACATGCTGCTGCATTTTTTTGAAAATAACTGCTAGTACATTAGCTGAGTCACTAAAAACCTGCTACTAAATTTACTGGAAATAGCTTTGCTACTGCATTTACCGGAAGTAGTTGCTACTATATCGGCTGAGCCACTGAAAACATGCTACTACATTTATTAGAAATAGCTACTACTGCATTTATTGGAAGTAACTGCTACTACACTAGCTGAACCACTAAAAACCTGTTATTACTGTACGTACTGAAAATAACTGCTACTTCATTAGTTGAGTCACTGAAAACCTACTACTGCACTTACTAAAGCTGCTACTACACTAACTGAACCACTAAAACCCTGCTACTACATCTGTTGGAAGTGTAGCTTTCCAGCAAAACATGCTAAAACATGCTACTACATTAGTTGAGCCACTAAAAACCTGCTACTGCACTTACTGAAGCTGCTACTATACTAGCTGAACCACTAAAACCCTGCTACTACATATGTTGAAAGTGTAGATTTCCAGCAAAACATGCTACTACATTAACTGAGCCACTAAAAACCTGCTACTACTTCTACTGGGATGTTAACCTCTGCTACTATTTTCTACTGGAAGGTTAACCCATGATACTATTTCTACTGGAATTAACTGCTACTACTATTGGGATGTTAACCTCTGCTACTACGTACTTCTACTGGAATTAACTTCTACTAGTTCTATTAGGATGTTAACCCCTGCTACTACACTGGAATTAACTACGACTACTACAATAAATTATTGAAAACATGCTACTGAATTCCATTTACTGAAAATCTCAAAAGGAGAGACTTTTCTCTTCTAAAAACATATTTAATTAGTGTAAGATTAGTTTGGTAAATTAAACCATGACACATAACATGTAGAAAAAAGATTGTCCTTAATTGTTAAAAACTGTCCTTATTTGTTTAACAACAACACAAATGGATTTATTTGTGTTTCAAATCTTTTTAAAAGATGTATATGTAATTTGCTAAAACCAAATTTCTACGTTCCTTGTTTTGATTTTGTTGGGTGACTTAATTTCTGCGATCTCACTGACGAGTCGTGGCTGCACATTTCAGGTGGCAATAATAGTTAAAAATGGGAGACTCCAAATTTATCCTTAAAAGAACGATTCTCAATGTCTTTCTTATATTTCAATATGTGCCCAGGGTTTGTCAAATCTACCTATCAAGCACGACAATAGAAAGGATTGGAGTATGGGGCAAAGGTGTATTCAACTTTTTCTTTTACATCCTTGCTGGCCATGTAAGTTTTATCTCAAATATTCTTTTATATCTCATATTTATATATACATCTTTTTAAATTAGATAAACCTTTACATAAGTGATCTATATATAAGATGTTAAAAACTAACAGTAGAAATGTGACCGAAAAACCAGTCAAATAAAAAAATAGACACTTAAATATGAGAATTGAATTCAGTTTAAACTTTAAGACTAAAATCAGTTTAATCCCTGACTTTTTATTTTTAATCACTTTGGTCCTTGTACTCTCAAACATCATCAACTAATAAGTCCAAAATTTAATATGGCTCTAAAAATAACGTCATTTGCTGACTTAGAGCTAACATAAGGATCCACATTTGAGCTTTTTAACCTACAAAAAAGGCAAATGAACATTCTAACGATGAAAAAGACATAATTTTTCAAGGACCAAACTTAGCCATTTTTGGACTAAAATTCAAATTTTAGACTTCGATGATATCGTTTGAGAGTACAAGGACTAATGTGATTGAAACAAAAAGATCATGGACCAAATTGATTTTAGCCTTAAAGTTTGAAAAAGTAAACTGAATTTAGTCCTTAAGATTAAGGATGGAGCTCCGCTCTGGATAAGATTGTATACACACGCACATGCATGACTCTTCTAATGAGAGATTCCCTTTTTTGGTCATTTTGAGAGATAGAACCGCGTCATTAGACCTGTATTTAATTTAATGATCTTTGATGACTGAAATTAAGTCAAAAAATAATATACGACATCCATTGCAAGACGAGGTTTGTCGTTGAACTTTGCAAGCTGGGTTGAAACGCTAGCATATTAATTCTTCTCAGGTAAGGACATCCACATCTATTAATATATACACTAATTTTTCTTGAAATGACTTGTTTTTCGATCATATATTCACATCTTAATAACTGCATGTATAAAGAGTCTGCTAAAGATACTCAAGTGTATAGTTCACTTATATAAATTTCCGGACAAATTATATGTTTTTTTTATGTATTTATAGATCACTTTTGATAATTTTCTTCCGATTTAACGAAATTAGAGTATGACATATCTAAATCATCGGTCTTATAAGTTGGTCCTTTGGTTTTATAGGTACTTGCATCTTTTTGGTACTTCTTTTCCATTCAACTAGAGACATCGTTTTGGCACCAAGCTTGTAGAAATGCTATCGGATGCATATCTACTTATGAATGCGGTGGCAATACTACAAAAAACGTGTCACTTCTGAATGAATTGTGCCCTATAAATTCATCAAATGCTACCTTATTTGATTTTGGAATATACCTTGATCTCCTTCAATCTGGTAACACGGGATCAGTGGAATTTTCCAGGAAGTTCTTTTACTCTCTCTGGTGGGGCATGAAAAATCTAAGGTGGTATTCCATATACCTATTAACTTACAATAGTTTCCTTGTCTTTATAGCTCATAATTGATATGCTTAAGTTCCCTGATGCCATGCATAAAGAATGCTGATTTTTCAGTAGGGTTTGCTATCAAACTCTCCCCTATACTGTGTTAACTGGTTTGATGAATTTTTGCAGTAATTTTGGCACCAATCTGGAAACAAGTAATTACGTCTGGGAGAACTGTTTTGCAATTCTTATTGGACTAATTGGCTTGCTTCTATTTTTGTATCTCATTGGAAATGTGCAGGTTGGTAATAAACCTGTATAAGAGCATCTAGTAAATTCATTTACAAACACTCCCCGTACGTGCTATCAATATTAATTACAACGTTTTTCTTATATACTGTAATTGTTTCTAACTACATTGGAGGAAAATCGAATTAACCTCTAGTCTAGTGTAGTGTTAAACCAATTCCCAACACTCACCCCCATTTCTTTGCATAAATTTTGAACCGAGTTGTTTTAACTAACTATTCATTTGGTTGACAGACATATATACAGTTGGCAACTACAAAGTCGGTGAAGATTGCTGAGAAAAACGAAGAATTAAGACGGACAAGAGTTACTAAGAAGTATCTAGAAATGAAAATGTGGATGTCAGATAGAGATCTGTCCGAGGACACAAAGACAAAAATCAGGGCGGAGAAATTCATAGATCAACCGGAGGATCTAAACTTAATATGCAGTGCGGGATTTGATGCTTTAAACTCTTTGAAGAGTTGTATAGCCATGAAAGTTCTAAAGAAAGTATGTTCTTCAACCCAATCTACTTCGGTTTGATTTCTCCACCCTTGAATTTGTAGGGCTTTTTTCAGAAACCATATATGAACTAATCTCTGTGCAAATAACACCATCGCTGTCGATCTATTTAAGCTATTTATGGAGGAAAATTCTGCTATGCATAGCATGCAAGCAAATCTCCCTTTTCAGGCTAACTGATCCGGCTCCTCTAAAGTGAGCAAACCGTGAAGTTAGTAAGTTTCATAAAATCTTCAGCCTCCATCTAATTTAATGGTTTAAACATATCCACTTTAATTAAAAACATCAATTTTTAGATTTTTTATTTATTTATTTCCATACAAGTGATTTTTTTTTCTTAAAAGGAAAAAATAAAACTTAACCTATACGTTTTTTTTTTGTTTTGGTTTTTTTAAAGGAGTTTAACCTGTGTTCATAAACATGAGATCCTCTTGATATCTGATCGAATGGTGAATTCATAATTTATAACTCTATGTTTTAAGGTTTGAATAGAAAGGCTTTAGTTTCTTAATTTATTCAAGAGGTTTCGTTAATTGATCATCTACCATCAGCCTCTGGAATCTAGGTATTGTAATTTGCATTCTATTTTGATTTTTGGAGATGATGACCATATAGCTAAATATATATAGTTGGTTTTCCAATTAATAATTGAATTGTAGGCATGGATCTCTCCAATCTTTCCTACTTTTGGTTTATAAATCGATTGGAGTACTAATCGCAATAGTTCATGAATTGCCTTAGTCTTATCGATGTGAAGTACTATGAAGCACTCATGTACCATGAATCTGGAAATTTGCTTTTACAGAGAGAATTCTTGGAAACACAGGTTCACATAGCAAAAACAAAGATGAAGGTTGACTAATGACAAAAAGAAGAAAAGAAAAAGATAGAATTTCGAATTAACATTAGTACGTAATTGATATAGATATTTTGTAGCCATTAGATTAGATGGAGACTAGAGATTTTATAAAATTTACTAACTTCACGATTTGCTCACTTTAAATGAGCCAGATCCCTTCAAAACCCACCACCTGCACATGTCCCCTTTTAGCTGTATGTATGTCATACATGTCTGCACCATAGATAAATATCTATTTGTCGATATAGATTGTCATGTTAATATAAGCTATTTGATATCTTGTTCTCATTGACCTTGCCAATTAACACAGGTGCCCTTGTTTGAGGGTGTCGATGAAAGTAGTTTGAAACATATCACGGGTTACATGGAACCAGTTATCTACACCAAGAATAGCTACATCCTTCGAGCGGGTGGTCCGTGTACTATGCTTCTCTTCATTGTAGAAGGCGTAATCGAATTGACCGACAGAACGTCGTCTAACGGTGCCGAAACGATGACCAAGCGTCTTCAGAAAGGTGACTATTATGGAGACGGTGTGCTGGATTTGGCATCATTGAACCTTAAGCTCGGCGCGGGAGTCTGGGAGAAAAGCAATTCGAACCAAGATGTCAAATGTCTTACCAAAGTCGAGGCCTTTCTTACCAATTTCCGCATGTTAGATAACTTTCTAAGAGACTGCAGCATACGCCTGAATGACAACGTGAAGCCGACAGTTCCCCCTAACAACACTGATGAGACATCAAATGAGGTATACATGCAGTTTTTACTTTTAAAGCTTCGTTACCCTGAACCCTAATACTTGCATGTATTCACATGATCGAGTTACAAACCATTGTAGTATGTGATGGACTAATAGACGAAAGTGTACAACGAAACAGATAAACGCGGTCGAAAACTATGAGACCGGAGGAGATTGAAGAGTCAAAACAGATGGAGATGAAGACCGTGAAATTAGATCAAGGTAGAGGACAACCAAGAGAAGACGTTGCGATTACGGGTGCATCTACATCCAGTACTACTGTTGAACAGATGCTTAGTGAGCAGCTGGTTCTAGTCCGACAGATTCGTGATGATATGGCTACACAGGGACGAAGATTAGATGGCATGGCTGCATTCTTGTCCACGTGGGGATATCCAGGCGGCATACCGGCTCCTCCTACACCTTGAAGCAATTGATGTATTTATTCCCAATCTTTGCAGATTCATACCATGGTGCCTTATTCATCATAATTGCTGCTTTTGAACTGTATGGAAATAGCTGTCCTTAGTTCAATGACGTCTACAATTTGATTCCGGAGCAACTGCTATGTTGTTCGAAAATTATGTGTAACCTATGTGTAAATTTGCTATTGTGTTATTCGTTCCCTGGAATCTACTCTTACCTATGAGGCTATGAGCAGACCCAAAAAACAAGAGCATTGGACTTGCTTCATTATTTTGTGTTTCGTGGCCCTAAGAGTCTTTTCATTATCTTCTTCACTGCCAGACCCTGTAAGGTTCGCGGAAAGGAAAAGAGAAGAACAAAAGATAATTCTCGGGTAGTTTCGGTTTCGATGTTTGGTATTAAGAAAAATTTATTGGGGAAATTCATTCATATGCGTGTGTTGTAATGTATCAGACGATAATTTTGTTTGAAACTCTTGTTATCGTTACTCAAATCCGCGCGAAAACTAAAACATGAAGGACGAAACACATCACTCTTCTTCACCACAACACTATGTTCCGCTCTCTCCTCAAACCCAAACCAAAACCTCGCCGCCCTTCCCACCCTGCTTTCACTTCTCTCGCCGCACCTCTCCCCTCAGACTCACCTCACCACCACCAGTCATCTCACCCCCACACCGAAACCCCACCCCCACATTCCACTCCAACCTACGCCAATCTTCTCCATCAGTTCAAAAACTCCCTCACCCAAAACGAAGCCGAAACCTTTCATTCAAAAATCCTCAAACACGGCTTCACTCAAGACCTCTTCTTATCCAACGCCCTCCTCAACCTCTACGTCAAAATCGGTTCTTTATCCAATGCACGCCACCTGTTCGACGAAATGCCTCACAGAAACTCGGTCACCTGGGCCTGCCTCATTTCAGGGTACGCCCGGAGCATAACACCAGACAAGGCCTGCGGGCATTTCAAACGCATGGTTTGCGATGGCTTCGTGCCGAGTGTGTATGCTTTCGGGGCTGTTCTAAGGGCCTGCCAGGAGTTGGGTCCTGGCAGGCTCAAGTTTGGGATGCAGGTTCATGGGTTGTTGTCGAAAATGCATGAGTGTGATGTGTTGCTAGCTAATGTGGTAATGTCAATGTATGGGAGGTGTTTGGGTGCCGCGGATGATGCTTACCGCGCTTTTTGCGAGAGCAAGTTTAAGAATTTAGTGTCTTGGAATTCGATTATTTCGGTTTATTGTCAACGAGGGGATGCAGTGTCTGCTTATGAGATTTTTTCGAAGATGCAGAAGGATGGTGTGGGTTTTGATTTGCAGCCGAATGAGTATACTTTCGGTAGCTTAGTGCCTGCTTGCTGTAATTTGGCGGATTCTGGTTTGGTTTTGCTGCAGCAGATGCTGAGCAGGGTGTGCAAAGCTGGATTTTTGGGGGATTTGTATGTGGGAAGTGCTTTGGTTAGTGGATTCGCGAGGGTTGGGTTAGTTGATTACGCTAGGAAGATTTTTGAGCAGATGGGGGAGAGGAATGTAGTTTCGATGAATGGTTTGATGGTTGGGCTGGTGAGGCAGAAGCAAGGAGAAGAAGCCGCTCGGGTTTTCATGGAGATGAAGGACTTGGTTGGAATGAACATCGATTCGCTTGTGGTTCTTTTGAGTTCTTTCGCTGAATTTTCTGTTTTAGAGGAAGGGAAAAGAAAGGGAAGGGAGGTTCATGCATATGTAATTGCGACTGGCTTGATTCGCAGCAAGGTTGCAATAGAGAATGGACTTGTAAATATGTATGCCAAATGTGGTGCTATTGATGATGCTTGTTCTGTTTTCAGGCTCATGGTAGACAAAGACTCAATCTCATGGAACTCTCTGATTTCTGGTCTCGACCAGAACGAGCGTTTTGAAGACGCAGTCATGAAGTTCTCTGAAGTGAGAAGATCTGAGTTGACGCCTTCAATTTTCACATTAATTAGTGCTTTGAGTTCATGTGCAAGCTTGGAGTGGATCAAGATGGGACAGCAAATACATTGTGAAGCACTTAAACTGGGACTTGATTTGGATGTCTCAGTTTCAAATGCTCTTCTTGCATTGTATTCCGAGACGGGATGTCTTAATGAATCCCGGAATGTTTTCTTCTTGATGCAGGAGTATGACCAAGTGTCGTGGAATTCAATTGTTGGGGCTTTAGCTAGTTCAGAGGCTTCAGTTTCTGAGGCTGTAGAATATTTATTGGAAATGATGCGATCTGGATGGCAACTTAATAGAGTAACATTTATTAGCATTCTTTCAGCAGTTTCATCTCTCTCACTTCACGATCTAGGCCAGCAGATTCATGCTGTAGTATTAAAATACAATGCTGCAAAAGACTCTGCGATTGAGAATGCACTTATTGCTTGCTATGGTAAGTGTGGATATATAGATGACTGTGAGAAGATATTTTCTAGAATGCCTGAAAGAAGGGATGAAGTAAGTTGGAATTCCATGATTTCTGGATACATACACAATGAGCTCTTACCCAAGGCCATCGATTTGGTCTGGTTTATGATGCAGAAGGGTCAGAAATTAGACTCTTTTACTTTTGCCACTGTTCTGAGTGCTTGTGCCTCAGTTGCAACATTAGAGCGTGGGATGGAAGTTCATGCATGTGCTATAAGATCTTGTTTGGAATCTGATGTTGTAGTTGGGAGTGCACTTGTCGACATGTACTCAAAGTGTGGAAGGATTGATTATGCTTCAAGATTCTTTGAGTCGATGCCAGTTAGAAATGTGTATTCCTGGAATTCATTAATATCAGGATATGCTCGCAATGGCGATGGACAAAATGCTCTTAGGATTTTCACACAAATGAAGCAACAAGATCAGCCGCCAGATCATGTTACCTTTGTTGGGGTCCTATCAGCTTGTAGCCATGCAGGGCTCGTGGATGAAGGGTTTCAGCATTTCAATTCTATGAGTAAGGTACATGGACTGGCTCCTAGGATGGAGCACTTTTCATGTATGGTTGATCTTCTTGGAAGGGCAGGAAAACAAAATATGATAGAGGACTTTATCAAAAAGATGCCAATGAAGCCTAATGTTCTTATTTGGAGGACAGTTTTAGGGGCTTGTTGCCGAGCTAATGGTCGTAACACAGAGCTAGGCAGGATGGCTGGTGAAATGCTTTTGGAGTTGGAACCCCAAAATGCTGTGAACTATGTGCTACTTGCCAACATGTATGCTTCTGGTGGAAAGTGGGATGATGTGGCAAAAGCTAGGATGACAATGAGGAAGGCAGCAGTGAAGAAGGAAGCTGGGTGCAGTTGGGTGACCATGAAAGATGGAGTTCATGTTTTTGTAGCCGGAGACAAATTACACCCAGAGAAAGATTTGATATATGAAAAACTGAAGGAACTTAACAAGAAAATGAGGGATGCTGGATATGTGCCTGAAACGAAATTTGCACTATACGATCTTGAACTGGAAAACAAGGAAGAACTGCTTAGCTATCACAGTGAAAAGCTTGCAGTTGCATATGTTCTTACTCGCCAGTCAGAGTTGCCTATAAGGATTATGAAAAATCTCCGGGTTTGTGGTGACTGCCACTCTGCCTTCAAATACATATCAAAGATTGTTGACAGGCAAATAGTATTGCGGGATTCAAACAGATTTCATCACTTTGCGGATGGCAAGTGTTCTTGTGGGGATTTCTGGTAACTGACCTGTTATCACTTTGTACCAGGTGGGAGTATGATCATGGTTTTTAACGCCATAGTTTTGATTGGGGGCATTGATGCAAGATATGAGCAAAAAACTGAAGCAGCTGAACAGTGTTTATTACATCAAGTGAGTTTATCAACCTATGTTGTAAAGTAGATTACAATTTTAGGTGAACAAGCTAAACGTCACTGAGAAATAACCAATCTCATAAACAATGTTTGATATATCCGTCATGAACAAAGAGTACACCGGATACAAATGAAACGTTACAACTTACAAGTTTCAACTTTTGTCTGAACTCAGTTTTTATTGTTTTGCTTTTAACATTGCTTTTACTAATTAAAATCAATTACTGATTTGCCACATTATTAACTCTAACTGTTACTTTTTCAGAAGAAATTCAGCTATAATATTTGAGTATTGATGGATGACCATTTATTTTTAGTTTTGTGGCACATAATTCCTATCGACGGTGGCTCTTATTGACATTTCTATGTTTATAGTTTTATATGCAGCTAGCCTGCAATCTCCTGCTGGATGTCAACACAATGCAAAGATCTCCATGTCAAAAAATTGGTGTTACTCACTCAGGCGCTTCCTAAAATCCAAAACCTCATCCCTATATAAATCCGACGACCCTCAGTTAGTGCATACCTATACAACAAGAACACAAGTCCTCAAGGAGAAGGAGATTACTTAAGCTGGTTAGAGCTATGAAGCTGAATCATGTGATCGTGGTCCTTGTTATAGCATTGGCAGCAGCAGTGTTGCATGGAACAGAAGCCAAAAAGTATCAAGTCGGAGGCGACTTGGGTTGGACTATCCCTCCCGGCGGCGCTTCCACTTATGCTTCATGGGCTTCAAAGCACACCCTTAAAGTTGACAAGGATACTCTAGGTAATGCATCTAGTACACACTACGCAGTACATGTACATTTCAACTTTCATGACTATGAAGACAAATTTTGCTGGTTGTTTTTTTATTCTGCAGTGTTCAACTTTAAAGCAGGAGAAAATGACTCGACTATAGTAACCAAGGAGAATTATGACTCCTGCAACACCAAGGATCCGTTGTATCAAATCAAGAGTCCGGGTGTAGTTGTCGGTGCTTCCACGCCGGGCACATTTTATTTCACCTGCAGCTTCGCCGGGCACTGTCACAAGGGGCAAAGGTAGCCATTGATTTTGCACGCTCTTTAACCGGGCAACCTAGAGCAGCTCTAAGTCCAAGTCCCAGTCCAAGTCCAAGTGCATCTGATGAAGATGTGACAACCGAGCAGCTCAAAATAATGATGATGGCATGAAGTAGCCGGGATTCCATGGATCTTTGTCATCTAACCACACCTGCAACGAAATTCAATTCTTCTGTTGCATTCTTATGAATAACTCGAGTGTACCTAGTGCATGAGATCTTGACTTATTGATAGCTTAATGAAATTCATGTCCACGTAACCAGATGATTCAGCACTGTTACTAGATTAAACTTTGATTTGAACGTTGTCATAAGCTTTGAAGTTTTTCCAAGTTTTGTAACAGCTTTAGTAGTCCAGGAGCATTCATACATTGAATGTTACTATGTTAGTGTCTTACAAACTATATTGACAAGATCGAATTTCAGTGCAATGTTACTTGGCAGGGCATACATGAACATGTTGCATCTTGTTTTCAAGTATTTTGTGTAGCATATAGATTCTTAGAATCTCAGAGCTCCTTTCATCCTATATAAATCCTGACAGTACATAGCCCTTGATAAGTGCATACCTACACGAGAAGAACACAATTTACTTAAGGTGGTTAGAACTATGAATGTGAATCATGTCATTGCGATCCTTGTTATCACAGTGGCAGCGGCAATGTTACAGGGAACAGAAGCCAAAAAGTATAGAGTCGGAGGCAACTTGGGTTGGACTATCCCTCCCGGCGGCGCTGCCACTTATTCTTCATGGGCTTCCAAGTACACCTTCAAAGTTAACAAGGATCTTCTAGCTAGGTAAACTAGCACTCAATATATATGTAACTTTTGAATCTTGAACAGTTGAACTTAACTGTGTACATATTTCCATATGGTTGCTTTGTTTTCTGCAGGGTTCAACTTCGAAGCAGGAGAAAATGACTTGATTCTGGAAACAAAGGAAAATTTCCACACCTGCAACACAGCTGAACCATTATTACAATTCGAGGGTCCAGTATATATTGGATCTGCCAATCCCAGCACATTATATTTCACTTGCAGCTTCGCCGGGCACTGCCAGAAGAGGCAAAAGGTAGCCATCGATTTTGAACCCCCTTCAAACCTAGCCTGTTGCCTAGTGCAAGTCCAGGTCCATGTCCCATGGCCAGTTCGAGTGCTTCCGATGAATCTGCGGCCACCGAACATCTCGAAATAAGGATGTTGTCATGAAGTAGTGGCCGGTCTTTCACGGCACTAACCACACTTGCAATGAAATTCATTTCTTCCTAGCTAGCTAGTGCATGTTATTTAGCTAGGTTTATAGTAAACGTTAATGAAGTTCATGTAAGACCTAATCAGTCTAGTTAGCAGTTCAGCATTTCAAATAATATCCAACTTCGTCTGAACTCTGAAGTTTCTTAGTTAATGTTCACTGGCATTTTATTTTATTTTTGAATAATAAGTTGTTTATTTCTTCTGTGAAGAATTATCATTGTTAACGATATCTGATGATGATCACTCACTTATAATCATATTGTGGAGGGTATATATAAAGACTAGGATGACCTTTTTCTGGATATTTGGGATTGAAAAAGTTGTTTCAATCCTACGTGTATTGGCAACAAAAATAATAAAGATGAACATTGCAATTTGTTTACCCATTAAAACCTCAAGTTAAGGAAAAACACTGACGAGTCTTGATCCTTTAATAATTTCCTACTGAACTAGACGTACTCACTAAAGAGAATCTCAGTCATAAAACAAGAAGTTCAACTTAAAACGGAACAGATAAACTTTGACATTTTCTCTATCAATAATATGTTGCCGCAAAGAACAACTCTAAAAAATGCGTGTATAAACTAATCCCGATATAACAAGATTGGTAGGTAGAACGTTTCCTAAGAACCAAGAATGGTTGGTGGTGTTAATCAATTAGAAGTTTAGATAACGTACTATATATATCATGCATCGATATATAGAGAGACCACTTATTCCATTTCAATGCTGCTTGCTTGAAAATTGAGGGTAAAAACACAGAGGATCGGAGATCAGAAACATCCATTAATTTATATTATTCAACAATATTAGTTAATGCCCAGAGAAATCAAATGAGTATATATTGAGCTGTGATATATATACGTAACAATCAACTGAGAGTCAATCAAAGGATCGCGGAGTAGGAGATCATTTATATGTCACAAGTAACAATCAACTGGATCATATCTCCTTAATTGTTCAAGAAACCCATCTAATAAAGATTTAAAGACTGATCTCATATAACTGCCTTCCTGTGATTTTGGCTCTTGATTATTGGTGATAGCCTGACTCGGATTTCTTCTAAAAGCAAGGTGATAACAAAGTATCGTCGCTACACTGTGGAGTTTGGTTCTACAGCAACAATGATAAGGTAACCTAACCCAAACAGTATATTCCGTTGTTCCTTGGTGAGAACAAGTCCTCTTGGAAAAGATTCGTCAAACTGTTTCCGGGATTTTGGATCCATGAGTATGGCATAGAAGGACTTGAGCCTTTGGAACTTGGCCTTGGCGGAGGGATCGTTTAGCTGCAACTGCAAAATCTTTGTTCTGTACGCCTTTTTAATCTGTTCCTCATCAAGCTTGTTGCCTTCCTTACCAGATGCTAAACCAAGAACACCCTGTAGTGATCTACGAAGACTGCAGTCTGCTTCTCCATATTGATCTTGTTAGTCGAAATCCTTCTTATGGGAGCAGGTCGATATATAGAGAAGTGGAAAACAATGTACATATATGATCGTTCCTCCTTAAGGATATACACTAAGGCCGCGTTCCTCATGTGATTTATAAGAGTTTAAGTTACTTCATCTATTACCAATTGACTTTAGATGTGAATTCATACTACTTTATCAGATTTCACTATGAACAAAGACAAGACAATTACAATTGTAACTAAAAAAGACAAGCAAACTATGTACGGCGCACCAAACAATTACAAGTCTAAAACTCTAACATATATGTTTGAACCCTAACAGATAAGGGTGGGCATAAAACCCGAACTGGACCGGTAGGGCCGAACGGTCCAGGCTAGGCTTTTTCACTGTCCTATTTTCTTTTTCTGCCAGTCCGGTTTGGTTCCAATAACAGCCGGGTCAGGCCCGGTCCCTGATATTAGATAATATTTCTGGCCTGAAAGCCCGGACGTTAATCTAGCCGCTGACTTTCACAATTTATCTCCAACTAATAGAACTCAAGTGTCCAGAGCATCCTTGTCGCTCACGTCTAACATGCCGAATTTCATATACTTAACAAAACCCTAGTTGAGATTTCACATAATTAACAAAAAACAATCAAGCTTTCATAAAATTATTACAAACCCAGTTGAGTTTACACATAATTAAAAGAAACCTAGTTCAGAATTCACGCAATTATCGAAACCCAATAGAGATTTACACATAATGACAATAACCGTTAACCCAGTATAGATTTTTACATATTAACAGAGACCTAACTGAATCTCAATAACCTTGAAAGATCCTGAGTCAAAGATTGAAAACACAAGAGGAAAAAAAAATAAAAAAATAAACTGGACCTCAGTGAGGTGGCGAGAGGGAGAGCCGGAGGTGGTGCAGTCGACGGAGACGCTACTGTCATGATGGCCACAGCTGGACCTCTGGGCGTTGGTGCTGAAGGAGCAAGAAATAGACGGATAAACAGAAACCAAGCGAAGAGGGTTGAAGAGCTTGGAGAAGAGGCTTGGGGACGAGGCCTACTATGTTGCACGAACAAAGGCATGGATACAGCAACACGACACGACGCGACACGGTGATACAGTAAAATTTAAAAACTGAGTTTCCGACACGGCTTAGACACGATAAAAAGAATAATATATTTAAATATTTTTAATATATAAAAATATATCCTATAATATGAAATAAGTTCATTACATTACCAAAATCATGTTCTAAATTCAATCTTTTTTCTTGAATTAAATTCAGTTTACCCCCCAAATATTTGGTGACAAAATCAGTTCAGTCTTGTAACTTTTTTTTTAAATCAGTTCGTCCCTTCAACTTTCGTAGGGTCCAATTTTTGAATTCCTCTAGAAATATGACGTCACCAAACATGTTGGAACTGACAATGAGACCCATAATTCAGCTTTATCCCTCTTCAAAACGGTAAAATAGCCAATTTGACAAAATATTATTAAAGAAGATAAAAAAATACATCTATTTGGCAAAATGAATAAAAAACAAGGATTAAATTCAGTTTACCTCCTTAAACTTTAGAGCTAAAATCAGTTTAGTTCCTGATTTTTTTTT
>NC_020496.1:22502631-22532389 GCF_000184155.1 Fragaria vesca subsp. vesca | reverse complement strand
CTTTCATACTAATAATCCTCCGCACATAATCGTCCCCGAAACCCCTCTAGGGACCAATTAAACTATTTACTCAATGACGGAGACGGTAAAATTCTTATTATAATCACGCTAGTAAATAAGGTAAAAATATAAGGGTCGGGATGTGACAATTTTAGTCTAAAATTTTGAATCGACTATAAATGTGATGTCACATGTTGAGTTGGTCTCGACACAAGAGTCCACTTTTCAGTTTTAAAGCATTTTAAAGGGTATTATAGACATTAAACCCATAAACTCATAAAATAAAATAAATAACTAAATAATTATAAAGGTTTTATCTGATTGAGATTTGTTTAAGTGACAAGTCTGACGTCTGAACCGCGTCGTCTCTAAAAAACTACAATTTTTTTTATCAGGCCCCTAGCTAGACATGTCGAAAAACCTCCTCAAATCGCGAAATCCAGAGCGAACCTGCTTTTGATTTCGCTCCGATCTTCTTCTGACCTCCAACGATTCAGTCATCTCCTAACTCTCTAGCCTAAATCCTTGTCTCAAAGCTGCTCCGGCTTGCGACGGTATGCCTCAAATTGACCTGAGTCACTGTTATCTTCCCACACTTCCACTCTCATCTCAGTCTCTCCTCCTCTGACAAGGCCTCTAGACACGTCCTTGCACCTCAAACCCACCAAACCCAACAAATTTTCTTTTGAGATCTGATTAGGTGAGTTTCTCTCTAGGTTGGGTTTTGATAAGGGCAGCGAAGAAGCAATTTGGGGTTCTTAAGAATTTTTTAACAAGCCAAAGAAGCATATTCAGATTTTCAGGCTGAGAACAGTATGGTGGTGGAGGAGATTCACGCCGGCGGCATAACATCTCTACATCATGATCGAATCTGACCTGAGCTTAAACATTAGGAAGAAGAACAAAACATAAGGTATTTTTTATTTTTATCGAAGAGGTAGAAGGTTGAATGAAGGGTGCATGTGTGGAGCAAAAACCCAAACAGAAAGGGTATTTTTGACATTTATGTTTTTTAGGTCCAAAATCTGGTAAAGTGGGCCTTTTGTGTCGAGGGCAACCTAGCATGTGACTTCACATTTCGAGTCAATTTTAAATTCTAGACTAAAGTGATGCGTTTTAGAAGTTTAAGGACCATCATGATTAAAAAAAAAATTCATGGACCAAACTGATTTTAGCCCTAAAGTTTGAAGGAATAAACTAAATTTAATCCAAAAAACAATGAGGGAATTTCAAACATTTTGTTGAAAATGAAGGGATAAAGCTGAATTATAGGTCCCCTTTTCAGTTCCAACGGCTTCAGTGACGTCACATTTCGAGAGGAATTTGAAAATTAGACCGACTGATGTGTTTACGAAACTTGAAGGGGCGAACTGATTTAAAAAAAAAAGTTGCATAACTAAACTAATTTTGACACCAAAGATTTAAGGGGTAAACTGAAAGTTTTTCTTTTTTCTTTCTTTTTTGTCTAAATTCAATACACACACCAAAATATTTTACAAAATATGAATCCCAAATGATGTGGCGGAAGCCAACTCACCTTTTTTTATTTATCAATAGTGACATGGATTATGAGTTTTTGACTAATTTGAAAGAACAATTTTTATATTAGAAAAAAAAACAACAAGAAAGGGAAGAACATAATTAGATGATTTATATCCATAAAAGAACCTTTGATAGTTTGATTTCCATTCAAAGCCTACGTGCACCATCCAAGATGAATCTTGCTTTGTTTGATTGAATCAATCCCTTAGTTTTCAAAATTTAGAAGAATAAACTGTGAAAAGAAAGGAGAGTATATATGATGGGAGAAAACAACCTTTGGTTGATTCATCTATTAAACTGAGAATGAAAGTTTAGTATTCTTTTTTTTGGCTCCCATCGCAAGAAATCAAATGGTGTTGTTGCCAACTGCTCAAGGTAAAAGATAGTTAGGGTTTTTTTCTTTGATTGAAGAAGAAATTTATGTTTTTATATATTCTTATGACTATTTTTATCATAGATTAATTTCAAGATATAAAAAAATGTGTTATTTCCATATCATCAACCTTTAGTAGAAAAAATTGATGACATGACAAGTGCCACATCATTTGGTATTAATATTTGGTATAAAATTTTGGTGTCTCTAGTATTTTCCTTTGCATAAATATATTAAAATAACATTAAAGATAATCAAATACAAGTCATTAAAGAGAATCAAATGGCTAGTTTCAATATAAGTTGTAAAAAAAATTAGGCATCAACTTAGTAACACAACAACCCTCTAACACTTAATAGACAAAAAAATTTCAATCATTCTATAATTTATCTAAACCTTTTTTTAATTTGAAATATATATATATATATATATATTAAAAATTGATGATGTGACATGTCGGATGCGTGTCGCCATGTCGGACGTGTCGGACACTCCAACACTCCAAAGGTATGAAGTGTCCGTGCAACATAGGAGACTTAGTCTCGTCACTATCAACCTTGAATAATTGGATTCAGCGGTTGAGTAATCGGATTGGGATTTGGGGAGCTAGAGTGGCGTTTGTACTGGCCGATTGAAGATTTGGGGAGAGGAGAAAAGAAAGCAAAAAGACTCGAGAGACATCGAGAGAAGAAGGGAAAGAGAAAGATATGTTTTAATATGTGAATGGAGAACATATCAACATAATATATTAAAAGTTGGTACAATTTATAGCAAAAGCACAAGTTGGTCTGACCAGCCCGGTTTTTGCCGGTTCCCAAAAGTTCTAAGACCAAAAATGGGCCCGAAGAAAGTGTGCCCGATCCGGGCCTGGTCCTTGAAAATTTGGTGTCGATTTGGGCCCGAGCCCAGCCCTACTAACAGAAACATCCATTTATATTATTCAACAATGCACAGAGAAATCAAATGACTATTGATCCAGCTGTGATCAAACCTTGAAAGTCAATCGTAGGATTGCGGAGTAGCAGATCATCTATATGTCACAAGTAACAAAAGTCATAATCAAAGGCTTCATATGTCCTTAGTTGTTCAAGAAACCCATCTAATAAAGATTGTTCAAGAAACCCATCTAAGAAAGATTTAAAGGCTGATCTCATATAACTGCCTTCCTGTGATTTTGGCTCTTGATTATTGGTGCTAGCCTGACTCGGAGTTCTTCTAAAAGCAAGGTGATAACAAAGTATTGTGGCTACACTAGCGAGTTTGGTTCTCGCAGCCGGAAAAGCCGTCGCCGGGGAAGCAACAAAGACAAGGTAACATAACCCAAGCAATATGTTCTGTTGGTCCTTGGTGAGAACAAGTTCTCTTGGACAAGTGTCGTCAAACTGTTTCCGGGATTTTGGATCCATGAGTATGGCATAGGAGGACTTGAGCCTTTGGAACTTGGCCTTGGAGGAGAGATCGTTTAGCTGTAACTGCAAAACCTTTGCTCTGTACGCCTTTTTAATCTGTTCATCTTCAAGCTTGCTGCCTTCCTTGCCAGATGGCAAACCAAGAACCCTATAGTGATCTACGAATACTGCAGTTTGCTTCTCCATATTGATCTTGTTAAGAAGAAGTCGAAATCCTTTTTATGGGTGCAGATAGAGAAGTGAAAACAAATATATGTGTGGATATATAATCCTTGTTAAGGATTGACACTAAAGACCTTTCTTCGCCTACGTCTTCGACACAATGTTTTAAGAGGTATTGAAACTCACTTACTCTCTCAGCTGTTGCATGAATGAATCAAACTTAGCTATGCTTCTGGAATGCTCCGGAGCGTCCGTGCTCCGCGTTTGTCCACCTTACGTGTCGCTCGTTCACTGGCGCCTGCAAAAAACAGGCGTGAGTCCACCGTTAGTCTTCCTCGGGTTTTTGAGCGCGTGATGTGCACATCGTTGGTAAGTTTTTGAAGAGCAATTCAGAGGCGAATTTGGGGAACAGCGTCGAGTTGTGTGGAAGAAGCTTCAATTGGGAGCACTATATTAGCAGCCACAAACAGATGGAGAATTGGAAAAGGAAAAACAGAAGATCGACGGGACTGGTTTATCTATGGAGATCTATAGATCGCAGGTGTGTTGTGTTGATGAAGGTTTGTGATGGGAATCACTGTAGCGCCAAATCGTATTTATTGAAGACATCATCCTTAAGAGCGGACGGTTATACAACGAGTGAGAGTGAGGAATAGAAATTGGCCGCGAGTCCTCTGAATATT
The DNA here is from genome assembly GCF_000184155.1 of Fragaria vesca subsp. vesca. Classification (NCBI taxonomy): domain Eukaryota; kingdom Viridiplantae; phylum Streptophyta; class Magnoliopsida; order Rosales; family Rosaceae; genus Fragaria; species Fragaria vesca. The sequence goes on along the minus strand of NC_020496.1, from coordinate 22,528,220 downwards.
GTCGATCCAGATGGTCATTCCGGGAGACGAAAGTCAGCTGGATTCTGAAACTCATGGATAATAGTTGATTGGATTTCTCGTACCCGCTTTGTTGAAGGTCAGTGATTATTATGAAAGTGTTATTGAAATCGTCTATCCATAATGCAATTTGCTGAATTGTAAACTACTGGAACTGGGTTTCTGTTTAGAAATATCTATATCTGATTGTTATGGTTTATATTGAATTCAAATTGAAGTACTGCTGTGTTGTTAAACGTAGTGCTTTAATGTCTGTAATGCTTACGGGACCGTGTTGTTTGGGTAGATGACATGAAGATGGATGGGATTGATGGAGAATTATTATCATCAGTTGTCTTCAACCGGGGAGGATCCTGAGAATGATAAAGTAGCTCAGAAAGATTACAGAGAAGGTGATTCCTTTTCCTTTGAGCTCAACTATTTTGTTTTGAACAGTTCGATAAGCAATGTGAGAGTTGCATGTCCCTTACATTATATGGCTGTCATTGTATTGGTTGTTAAGTATAGCAACCGAGGTTACTATTCTAATACCCTGTACTAGGCTCCACCTAAAATTCAATTTTGTGATTGTCACGATTGCAAGTTATGATCCCACTACAATTGTGGTAAGCATCATATTTACATACCGGATATGTCTTGCAGCAAAATGCAGAAACTAGAAATACATTCTTTGGCATTATTGAGAATGATACAATCTCTACCTAATTAGAATTTAAAATTAGACCTTCCATTGACATCCCATGACAATCGACATGAGTATGAACAACTGAATGGTTAGCTTGCTTAATTATGGTAGTGAAAAAAGTTATAGTTACTTTTTCATTTTGTACTAGTAATAGACATTCCACGTTAACATATTCAAGGCCAGAAAAAAAAGGGAGGCTGAAAACATCGTCCTTTATTTGTACTAGCTGCCATACTTATTGTCTGTGGTCTTCCATGAGATAGTCATGGCTGGTTTGCCTTCAAAGTTGAATCAAACTTTGTTGCAATCATGTTCCTATACGCAGAATGTGACCATTACCATTATTATTGTAAGCGTAAATGCCTTACAATTTTCTGACATGTTACTGTTGTAAATTTCTGCAGATTGTAACAATTATTTGAATCATTGCTTCGTTTTTTTTATACTGAATTGAAGTAGAGGATGAATATTGACCCGGAAATTGATGACGGTGGTCTCCGGTTCAGCGAGAAGAATTATTACCAGCAGACGGATTCAGACAGAGAAGATAGTGATATTGTGAATGTTGCGGAAGACTGTGATGACTACAAAGAGGAGGCAAAAAGCAATATTGAAAAGGGGGACAGCGGTAAGTGTGTGGAGGATAAAATTCGGATGGATTCGAATAAGTGTGTTGATTATTTGGAAGAGGGAGTAAAAGTAGCTGGTTTAAGAGGTGTATTTGAGACGGATTGGTTTTTACATTTGGAGGGGAAGAACATGAAGACACTTAAGTTAGAAGACATTGAAGATATATCTTTTAGAAACCTGGATGAAGCCGAGCAATTCTACTCGTATTATGGATTTATTATGGGGTTTAGCATAAGGAAGAATAAGATGGAAAAGGTAGTAGTGGATGGTGTTGAGGTGGTTGTTAGAAGGAGCTGGACCTGTTCTAAACAGGGGTATTCCAAACAGTTAAGAAATAATAAGCAACCTCCTTTTGAATCTGAGGAAGGAGGGAAGAGAAAGCGTAACGCTTTCAGTGACAAGTGTAAGGGGAAGAAGAAGGGTGTTTTTCGGGAAATAAAATACAGCAGAAGCGGATGCAAAGCGGTGTTATGGGTGAAGCTGAATAAGAAGTCCGGATTATATCATGTATCCAAATTTGTTACAGACCACAACCATGAGCTTGCACAAGTCTCAGAGCGGTATTTACTGCGTTCCAATAGGCATGTTCTGATTCAAGACATATATGAAGTGCAAGCGCTGAGAGAAGCACAAGTTTCCACAAGCGCAGCTTATGACTATCTACTAAAGCAATCAGGGGGGGCGGAGTTTGTGGGTTTCTTGCTGAAAGATTTGTATAACAGGTTGGATGCGGATAAAAAAATTAATAAACAACATGGTGATGCTGAAGCTGCCTTGAACTGGATGCGGTTAAAAGGGCAGGAGGATCCGTTATTTTTCGCTAGGTACACCAAAGATGCTGAGGGGAGGCTGTCCAGTTTGTTTTGGAGGGATCAGACTTCGCTATTGGACTACGAAGCATACGGGGATGTTTTGATAGTGGATTCCCGCAACACAAATTTCTGGGCGATTTCAGATATTCATACAACCACAACACCTGATAACTTCATCTACGAGGAACACGGGGCTTCAACCTCATACCGGCCCGGTCAAGTAGAGGATCAGGGGTTTCAGATCCTGAACGCTCCTGCAAATTGCTGGCATTTTTCTTCTCAAGGTATACACAATCCCAGACATCATCGCGACATTCGTTGAGGGGGCTGTTGACTACTTCAAGGGCAATCCTCATTCTCTGATCACCAGAATTGTACTACAGTACATATAGGCATGCAGATAATTGGTCAGATAAGAGATTCAACGACAATTACGCTTTACTATGTGCTTCAAACATAAAGAATGATTTGGTAACTAACCCCTTCATACCAACGCTGTCCGTAGAACTGCATATTCCTGATGACGCATACACCAGAGTCATAGTCGTTAACCTCAGTTGTGCATATGGCTGGGTAGAAATAGGTGAATGAAGCCGCTTCCGAACAGACCCACGGGGACTGTTTAAGTTCGGAGGCAAAAACGGACAGGAGGAGATTGACCTGCACAACAAAGCAAAGGAAACCGACGGCGTTAATACAATATGTCATGGAAACATAAATTTATGCCTAGTTATGAAAGAGTGACTTCATATTTCAACCTCCATCTCATAAAAACAGGGTTTTGACGTTTTTAAACTTACAGCGGATTCAACGTAGTCCTTGCGACGCTGCTGCGATGCCAGAATAGGTTTGCTGTCCCATATCTCACAGTCACCCACAAACCTTACAACGGCAAGAAACCAGTGTTGACAAAGGTCGTCCATAATCGGTATAAATATCTGTATCCATATAATTAGGTATTCAGTCAGTCCATGTATGACATGACAACAGACTATCTACAAAAAGGTCAAAGAATTATATTCACCCTTTCGCTTCCCTCAATTCGGCCATTAAATTTGCGTAGCCCGCATAAGGTAATGGTTGCTGATAGGTGGGCTTCCTGGACCGGATGACAGGCCCCCTCCTTTGCACGTTCCTAAAATAACAAACGCAGGTACACGTTATTATACACCCCCGTCTACACAAATCATAAGTACTAACCCTTCAAACAAAGCCTCTCTACTTACAGAAAAATACGTAGGGACAAACCAGCAGTCAGTTGATTTTGCAAAACAGTATGCACCCATTAGGTTTATTACCTGGCAATAAAATAATTCAATGTCAATTCAACATATGCAGTTATTACACTCTAACCCACTCATCCTTCCTAAACAAACACATCCTGCATAATAATGCAATCTAAAATTGTCATACCTCACTACTTATACACCGTTTAGGAGTTAGACACTTGATGTGGCAACGAGATACACTTGCCTCCCTGTATCGCCCAACTTCGTCGCTGTTACAAACATAGGGGTGAAACAAAACACCATTAATCAAACAGACGCTGGTTTTGGGTGCATAGACCGGCTAAATCAATTATATGCCTCTACAGTAAAATGGTTACAAAAACAGACAAACGATATATCAGGTCTATAATGATACAGCCAAAGTACACTATAAAACAAAAACAAATGTTTTACTTAAACTCATATCACGCCATAATAATAAGTGCTTCAGAACATCAAAATCTATCATAAACTAGAAACTCAGTCTTATCTATTCTGTAAAAACTAGTCCAAAGCTGTACAGTTCTACTTAAAAAAAAAAAAAAAAAACCAAGAATCAAAAACATACATACATGACTACAGATGTCCATATGAACTTTACAACACCACAAAAAGAAGCTTTGATTCTCTGTTTTGTGCACAAAAGATAAATACACACACTGAAGCCATCATATGATGTAAATCTATCAGTCTCTTTAAGTTTCACCAAAATTGAAACCATTCTCATACTACATTAGACTAACTGAATAACCTTGAAATCTTTACCAAGTTTAGTCTCTCTAACGCTGCATGACACTTGCGACTAAAACCCAGCAACTACCTCACCCTCTCACTGATACTTAATAAAAATCAAACAAAGTTTAAACTAACAAATTTACCAAACTATGCAGTTGGTGCTCGACTAAACACAAGCATTTCCAACACAAGTAAAAAGCAACAAAACTTAGTCCATAACTAAACAGATCCAAACCATTCCATGATAAAAAAATCCAAACTTTCTATCTTTCTTCACAGAATGAACACAAAAGCAATGAAAATACAGAACCAACTGTCACTGTCACTCTAGAAACCACATCAGTAACCAGGACAAAGTATTCACCTTTCATTCCAACTATGATTACCAATCCGAATTGGTAATCAGCAAACAGCCTCCCTATCCACAAAACATAAGAACGAATGTAACACACTAGAAACATTCATCATAACAATCCCAAATTCAAAAGCTACAATGTTTCTTCAAAGACTAAACTCACAAGTAATTGTAACTCTAGAACAAACAATTCAGTATCCACTTGATCAAAAACATCCAAACACACAATCTTTACTCCTAAAAAAACCCAAAACCCACACCTAAATCCAAACACACAATCAAAAATTCAATACTCACGTGCTCAATTTTATATAAATAATTATAAATATCAAGTACTACCCCAAAAAATTAACCCCTCAATACAATAGTATATAAAAATCTACACACCTAAATACCATAGTGTATACAAAAATACACACCTCAATACCAGTATATAAAAAATACACAGTCTCTACGGAAATACCTTCCAACGATATCCTCAACAACTCCTTTATTGCAGAATAAATAATTCAGCAATTTTTCTTCTCTACGGGATATATTGGCTATGTTGCCAAGCATCATCCTCATCGGTTTCTTATGCAAACTGATGTCATTCCCTGCCCTCATTTGCGCCATTACTTCTTCGGTTGTTTTCTCAGATGGCTCATTACGGTACACACACCTCGTCAAATCCTGTAACCACATAGACGTAAGGGAGTATAAAAAAATATATTTCACAAACACAAATGACAACCAACAGGTAGTACAACTACGTTAACAACGCGGTATCCTACCTTCGGAGGACATTCTTTCCTGTCCAACTGGTTAATGCCTTGCGGCTCCATCGCGCTAACATGGTGCACTTCCTTCACAAGACTAACAGGAAAACTCGGGGATTCAGGTTCCCGCGTAACAATCACCTTGTGTAAAGCTGTCACTACCCTTCTCAGGTTTGCAATATCCGGACCCAAGCTATAAAAAGTTGATTCCAGAGAACCAATTTCATCTTCAACAGCAGCCAGCTCCTTCTTCAAATCACCAATGTCATCAAACAAGTTGGTTTTCAATCCGGTGCTCTTGTCTCGCGAATCGGAATACACGCTTTCTCCGAAATTTGCATCTCTTTGTAACCCATACACCTTGTGTAGCATTAAAACCCCCTAACTGCTTCACCCTTTCAAACACCCTGTTAGACTCCTTCACCCCCCATGCCATGACCGGAAGAACGCACCTCGAAACAATAAGCATCCCCTCCCCCAACACACTAAGGTAGAAAACCTGCAGGAAAACTAGGCACCCCATAGTAGGACTGTGATTTCCACTCTGATACAAAGTAACTCCCTCAGCCAACTTCGTATAGGCAAACCGACCCCAATTATAGGACCTTATGGCACGAGGGTTCCTCAACGGTATCAAAAACCTTGGATCAACATAGCCAGGTGTAGAAGGGCAGAACATAGTTGACAGAGCAAACAACACAAAACTCACCATAAACAATTCATCGTCTTCTGTGAAAACTACCATCTTCTTCAAAGTCTTCAAATTAATATTTGTTTCATCCCCACACAAACGCTCTTTCAAATCCACGGCATCACGACCACCACTTACGTGTTCAATGTCAACTTCCGTGCCGCGGCACCTCAGCCCCAAAAAACGATCAAAGTCTTTTTCAGTAATAGACATGTGCCGTCCATGTATCTCAATCGTCTGGTTCTTCACATCAAAATTATTCAACAGCATTTCGCATAGTGATAGGTTCAGCTTACCGCATCGGAAGTTGTGAACCGGTCCAAAACCCATTTCAATAATAAGAATAATTCTCTCATTGGAAATTCGTGAAACAACCCGTTTGAACTCTTTCGGGTCACATCCTGTGACAATTGAAGATTCACTGCCACCGGAATTGTTCACAGTTTCCACCTCCTTACCAACCACCGGGAATTCTCCGCTCTGCGTAACAATATGCAGTGATTTATTAACACATTCCATTTAAATGAAACTAACAGGGACGTTTCATACTAAACATAACAATTGATTATTCAATCTACCTTCAAATCAGATGATCCAATCCGATGATTGCAGTTCTAGTTCCTATCAATATCCCTCATTCAGTTATTCAACCTTAATCACATTCAAAGGTGCCGCTACTTAATCAGCTGGGCACAAAAAAAATTAATCAACTTACCTCCGCTTTCCTGAGCCGACGTATGGTTCGTTTTCGATTTCACGCCGCGGTCGCGACATCTTGCCTTCTCCAGACTTCGTCGTACTATCACATTGACGTCTCTTTGAGGCCATAAGATGAGATATTCTTTCTGCAGATTTCATAAACAACGCACGTTAGCTGATTTTATTCGAAAAAATAAGTGCTTTTATTCGCACCCAACAATCTATAAATCATTACAGGAATGAACTATGATACAAGTTTGTTTCATATCAACAGGTAGTACCTTTATGCTCGAATAGGAGATCGATTTACTCTGGAATGGGAGATCGATTTACGCTCGAATGGGAGATCGATCACAACGGTTTCGACACGGCCCGTTTCCAGAAATACGAAAACAGCACAACGGAACAGGATCCAGTTATAGCTGATCTCTACACGCCGCCGCCTAACGCCGGATCCAACCCAGAAAACGAAGAACGATGACAGATGGTGGAGAGATACCCAGACCAGAACTGTGTTTCGTACTACCAAGTCCTCAGAATCTGAGGATTAAAAGTTATCAAACGAAAAAAACAATTTAAACCAAGACCCACGCACGACGCGCCTAGCAACGGCGTGGTTCCAATCGACGGGTTAAACGGGTTTATTCACTTTTTACTTTCGTCAGGAAACACACGCGGAGCACGGACGCTCCGGAGCATTCCAGACGTCCCCTTGTAAACAATCTGATTCTACTTCTTATATCAGACCTATTCCCAAATCCCAATCCCAATAAGATATAGACCCATTTACCAATGCAAGTAGAATAAGCAATCAAATCGTTCTCCTCTCGGAATATAGATCCATTTTGTTTTACTTGTTTTATAATGTAGTTTGATGTCTCTATTGTTTGGTGTTTTAGGGTATTGGCTTCCAACTTATTTATAATCTTTTTTTTTATTAATAAATTTGAGGTGAGAGAGCACTTTGCTCTACCTAGCTAAAAAATAAAAATAAAGGATTTGTTTAAACCTTATCCAGGGTAGAATAAAATCACAGTACTCCCGATTGTATTAGGGATAGATAGAATTAACAAGCTAGGAATAAATATAGGGATCACAGTGGTATTTTTTATTTTATTTTTTGAAACTTTAGATCACAGTTGTACGTATATCTCAACTACAAAAATCTACAAGTCCTGTATGAACAAGTTTTACCTTAAACATCTAGACAAAATCAACAAATACCAAATTTATAAACTAGCCAAAATGCTTTAATAAATCCAAAGCCCTTTCATGGATGTTTCGGTTGTACACGTGGGAGCAAAGGAACTACAACAGTAAAAGCTCGACCTTTCATCATTTTTGGGTTTGTCTATCGATCATAGCATATAGTATGACGTATTTATTATAAATATGTCTAATTGTATGGCACATAGTTATTTAGTTGTTTCTTCAATCAATGATAGTCACACATTTTATGAGGCGCTCATGAGTCATTTAGTTGCTTCTTCAATCAATGACAGCCACACATTTTGTGAGGCATGCTATACCATACAGTATATTATAATATTTCTTATTTTTCACATATATTTCACAATAGGACAAACAAAAAGAAAAAGCATATGCATGCGGGTCATGACCATGCATGGTCATGTAATGACAAGCCAAGACCGTACGATCACTCCACTCCAAGTCGGAGCCAGTATACACGACGGAGCAGCTGGCAAGGGTTTATAATCAGTACCCATTACCCAACTGAGGTCCTCCACAGCCAAAATCACCCCACTTCAGCATGGCAAGCTTTTCCACCCTCCGGGGTTCAGCTGAGTGGGTGAAGGAGGAGGTTGCGGCCTTGTTGAGGAGAGATCCCACAATTCCTTACAAGGTGGCGACGACGATAGCTTATGAGCTATTTGGGTTTCCTTACATCATCCTTCCTGAGGTTCCAGCCATCGTCACCTCCAGAAGCTGTGGGGGATGCCAACATGGACGGAGGTCGGCTCCTCGTTGGGCCGGTGCAGGTACTCTCTCTTCTGTGCTCTGCTATGCCTGGCCGTTCATATTCTCTTGTCGAGGTTTCGGGCTTTAAGAGGTCTGTGTTTCCTTTTGAATTGTGTTTTCATTTATCAATCTCTGAATGGTATTTTTTTTTTTTTGGGTTTTTACTTTCTAATAACTGGAATTTTGGAAATGGGTAATAAATTGTGGGTGGTTTTGAACATTGTGTTTGAAGCAGGTTGAGTTGGGGTTTGGGGTTTGGGGTCTGTGTTTGAAGAATTTTCTGTTGGATTTGGGGTTTTAGGTATTGGTTTGTATTGTTTGCTGACACTTTCTTAGTGTCCTTATAGAACTAAAATATGCTGGATTGATGAGGGCAATGTCCAAAGGTTGAGGTTAAGGTGATACTGAAATGTGATTTACGGATTTGCTTTCGATTGAGTATAAAGTTTGAGTTCTAGTGTTTCTTACAGCCTCTTACAATGCTAACTAAGTTCTCCGCATAATTACTGGGTAACATGGATATAACTGAGCCTATGCTTTTCCTTTTATGTCTTGTTGCATTTCAGAGCATCCATAGTGCGTGGTAACAAACTTGTCATATCTTTTATGTTTATGTGGAATTCAGGAGGGTGTTCCCATCAATCGTTATTTAGATTTGTCATGTGTTAAGTACATCATATTCCAGTTCTTTCTAGTCAATTGAAATTTGTGGCTTATTAACTCCCTGTTTTCATGGAACTGCATATCTCATATTAACTGCCAGTGATTCTACCTTGTGCGCGTTTGCTCATGTTTTCTTCATAATCACTTAAACTGTACTTCTCTTTCAGCATGTACAACAACATGCACCATCCAAGCAAGCTGACTCCTGGTTACGACTTTTACCTCTTCAAAGAAAATATTGAGCCAAAGTGGGAGGATCCTGTTTGTGCTACTGGAGGGAAATGGACTATGACATTTTCTAATGGGGAATCGGATCGTTCTTGGATGGATATGGTATGATCTAAACTTCAGATGTTATCCTGAGTTAGTTTTAGTTTCTATGTGTTCTCTGATTGTCTGTATGTACTGGTACATACTAGTTGCAAGCACTAGTCAAGGAAGAGTTTAAACATCGAGATGAAATTTGTGGAGCAGTTGTGAATGTCAGGAATGGGCAAGAAAGCATTGCTCTTTGGACCAAAAATGCTACAAATGAGGCTGCTCAGGTAATTGCTATGTCCTACTTAATGTATATGTTAGGCTGCTCTTAAAATATATCTACTGTACATGTTGCCTGTCAAGGACCATCCGGAGATTTTATATCATGTTACATGAAGGCTTACTGCCGACCGGAGTCAATCAATTGCCTATTCTCTTCTTCATCTTCGTGTCTAACCATAAAGTGTGACAACAGATATAGAATCAAAGTGAATTCGTCTAACCAATTACCTATTAGCTATTGCCTCTCAACTATTTCCTTATTACAAATGATGAGATACTCCTATGTGAATCACATATAATCCCTTTCATTTGTTGCACAAACAGAGTATTGATCAACTAATGTATAAATATAGGATCCCAAAAACTACTGTGAAATCAGCAACTAGATATGGTAATTGCAGATTTGCATTCTATTTTCCCATTTTTGCAGATATGTGTATGGATTGTCTTTTGTTACTTTTACTGGGGTCAGTCAACCAGGCTCTTAATCAGAAAATTAATATGGGCACCATAAATTATCATTAATCACAATTCTGAGATGCATTTTCAATTACATTTACAAGATGTATCATATCGTCTTTCTTGTACAGGTGAGTATTGGCAAACAATGGAAGGGCTTTCTGGATAGCAAGGAAACTATAGTCTTCACAATTCATGTAAGGACCTCTATTCTTGTATTTTAACTGTTGATTTACTCAAATCATGTTGTTAAGTTAGAAAAGTAAGAGTCTATCTTTTGCTTGAATAGGCTGGGCAGGATGATGCTAGCCAAGTGGGGAGCACTGCCACGAATTTGTACACAGTTTGATCTGTATGGTGCTCTTTCTAGTACTCAATGTTTTCTGAACCGAGCATTGTATGCGAAGAATAGATTCACAGTTATTTGATTGTAAAGTGACTCGAGCATTGTATGCTTTAGCTGCGAGAGTGACCAAGTTTTGCTAATTGTTCCCCTTTCCCCGCCCATCTGGCCTAGTTAGACTTCCTTTTAACATGAAACATCTGATGGACAAAGATGTTGCTTCTTTTGTTTTAGTTGTTCTGTTTTTCTTTCCGGATTATTTGATCTGCATCATGAATTGTTAGTACTGTGACTACTGTCATCTGGAATCTTGACTTTACTGTCAGTTAGATTCTAGTGGTAAATCTGCTATCGACCATCACCAAGTCTCATCATTCATTCCTCTAGAGCTTCTTGTTTTGTTGTTCATATGCAGGGTCTCTTTTACTCATGTTAATGATTTTATGCGACTTGGGTCCTATAATAGGGTCGGGTTTCGTTCCCATTGGGCCGTCAGTAATGCAGCCCAATGTGCTTCATTTATATTCATGTAGTTGGAATAAAAGCAATCAATAACTAATTTGTTTTTTTTTTGGAAACTAACTACTCACTTATTCTATATTAGTAAGTAGAAATCACCAACGTACTTACACCCATGTCCCATAGGACATAGGTTGTGAGCAGTTTGTTGTTCATAATGTTTGTCTTCCATCAGTAGGTCTTTATCTATGGTAAAAGTTTAGTCATATGAGTGATTTGACGTAGATTGATTAATGATATTGTAATTAAACGTATCAAATTGAAAAACTCAAATTAAAATCCGGTAACGTGGTTCTTGACAGTTGTGACCCTCAAGGGGTAACAAGTTAGCCGAGAGATTTGAGATTTCATAGGCATTTGGCCGTATCAGAATCCCTTTATTTTATTTTATTTTTATTTTTTTGTTGAGAGGAAATCTATTCTCTTGTTACTTCTTGGTACGTATATATGTGCATCAGAAATGTATTCACTCGCCAATAGAAATGCTTTTTTATTCCTGTATTTCATAATTGGGTTGGGTAGTTTCCCACAGGTGTATTTGTACTCTGCTTGTAATTTTCTGATATTCATCAAAACTTCCTTTTCCCTTTCTGGCAAAAATAAAAACAAAATGAGAGTTTATATCTTAAACCATGGGCCTCAAGAAACCCATATGAAATTATGCAAAGCTAATAGGCCCAGAACTCATTCTGACTTGGCGGCCATACAATAAATGTGTCATGAAATTCACTGAAAACAACTGAAAATTCTTTCTTGTTTTGCAAAGACGATGAAGAAGAAGAATCCAATACCCAAAAGGGCTCTACTTTGATTCTTGGGTATGCAATTCCTCCTCCAATTCACCAACCCCTGTTTCAAAGTTCAATTCTTTACCTTACTCTCTACTTTGTGTTCAAATTCTCTTTAATCTTTTCTTATTGTTGAACTCTAAACACTTGCAGGGAAAGTCAGAATTCAACGATCTTCACCTCTGTTTCTGGTACGTGCTTCAAGTTTAGCTTCTTTCTCTCTAAAAAGCTCAAATCTTTAGGGGGTTTTCTTCAGAAACTGAAACTTCAATCCTTGCTTGATGATGGGTCTACTTTGCTTTTTCTCATTTCTTCTGTCCAAATTGTAATCATGGGTGTTTTGTTAGTCCCTCCACAGTTTCAATGTATGTGTGCATAGTTTTAGTTTGGTTTCCAATTGACATGAAGTGGGTCTGGTTTGTTTTGGTTCAGCTCTCAGCAGTGGTTCTGTGACTTGTTTAATCTGTTTGCACTTCAACCACTTTATGAATTTTTCTTTCTAAGGAAATAATACTTGGCTTAGTTTCCTTGGTTTTAAATGTTTCCGAGCTAAATACAGAAACCTCACTTGTGTAAACAGAGTTGTTTACAGAATTAGATTCTTTTTTGGTTAGGCATTTGAACATATGTACCTTCAATGGGTCGGAAATTTAAGAACAGTAAGGCAATGAAGTAGTTAACTCTTTTACGTTTTTGAACTGAGATTCGTTTGATCGCATGGAAATGCCGCAGTACTGATGTACATAATTCATCATGTTTTGTTTCTTGTAGGCTCATATATCCACTTTTTCATAAAGCTCTAGGAGGAATTAAATGAAAAGTAAAAAAAAAAAAAAAATGCAACCATGTGTTAACTCATTTAGTTCCTGTGATAACTATGTATAATCTTAAGCTACCAAACTCGAGTGAATAGTTCGCTGTCGAATTAGGAAATAGTTATATATCTTGCATATGACAGTTTAAAATGCAATGTATTTGTGAGTTGTAGTTTTCATTATTCTAATCCTTTTCCTCTTTTTTGCTGTTTCTGTGGCAAAAGAATATGTAAGCTTGGACAGTTCTGTTGTTTCATGAAAAATGAAGCCATCAAATAACATCTGGATTCGGCGCCAACAGTGCCCTTGTGGAGATTGGAAGTGTTATATTAAGTATGAAGGAGATGATCCAGCCTCAGTAAGCTCTCTACATGTAAAGAGTGAGATAACTTCATCCTCGTCCTCATCAGAAGCTGTCTTCACCCCTTATGTTGGTCAAATTTTCAAAACTGATGATGATGCTTTTGAATACTACAGCAACTTTGCACGGAAGAATGGATTTTCTATTAGAAAAGCACGCTCAACAGAAAGCCAAAACTTAGGGATATATAGACGAGATTTTGTTTGCTATCGGTCAGGATTTAATCAACCAAGAAAAAAGGCCAATGTTGAGCATCCCAGGGAGAGAAAATCAGTACGATGTGGATGTGATGCCAAGTTGTATTTGACAAAGGAAATTGTTGATGGCAATAGTCAATGGTATGTTTCACAGTTTAGTAACGTTCATAATCATGAGTTATTGGAAGATGACCAAGTGCGCTTACTTCCTGCATATCGTAAAATACAAGAGGCAGATCAAGAACGGATTCTCTTACTTTCCAAAGCAGGCTTTCCTGTAAACCGGATAGTGAAAGTGCTGGAGCTAGAGAAGGGAGTTCAACCTGGACAGTTGCCCTTCATTGAGAAAGATATCAGGAATTTTATTCGCACTTGTAAGAAAAGTGTTCAAGATAATGATGCTTTGCTCAATGAGAAAAGAGAGAATGATATGCTAGAACTTCTTGAGGCCTGCAAGTCTATGACAGAGAGAGATCCAGGTTTTGTTTATGATTATACTGTAGACGAAAACGAAAAGGTTGAAAATATTGCATGGTCATATGGTGACTCTGTTCGTGCATATACTGTTTTTGGTGATGTAGTTGCTTTTGACACAACCTACCGTTCTATCACTTATGGATTGCTCCTTGGAGTGTGGTTTGGTATGGATAATCACGGCAAGGCAATTTTTTTAGGCTGTGTGCTGCTACATGATGAAAGTTCTCATTCATTTGCTTGGGCTCTGCAGGTTAGTGGATATAAAATTTTGTGATGACTATGAACCAGTCTTCAGAATTTTTATAATTATACTTCTTTTGAACAGGCTTTTATGCGATTTATGAGAGGAAGATGTCCACAGACTATTCTAACCGATATAGACTCAGGGCTTAGAGATGCTATATCAAGGGAGTTGACCAGTACTAGACATGTTATATGTATATGGCACATTCTATCCAAAATTTCCAGTTGGTTCTCTTTGCCTCTCGGACCGCAGTATGAAAATTTCAAAGCTGAGTTTGAAATGTTGTCTCATCTGGAGAGTGTAGAAGATTTTGAACATCAATGGAACATTTTGGTTGCTCGGTTTGGCCTTGTGCCCGATAAGCATATAGATTTATTGTATTCATCTCGAGAATCCTGGTCACTGTCTTACATTAGAGGCTACTTTCTGGCTCGTACACTGACAGCTGAGTTTTCAGTAGCTCTGGAGTCATTCTTGAAAAGAATTTTGAATGCACAGACGTGTCTGCAAGTATTATTTGAGCAGGTACGTTATTTTCTCTTTATAAGTATTCTTCAAATATGAATTCTTCGCTATTAAGTTCTATTTTGGGATCTTGAAGGTTAGTATTGCTGCCAACTTGGGGAGCCAGACCAGAGAGGGGATGCAGTATATGAATGTGAAGACTGGCATGCCTATTGAAGAACATGCACGTAATATTCTTACACCTTATGCTTTCAGTGTCTTACAGCATGAAATTGTTCTTTCTGTGCAATATGCAACAACAGAAATGGCAAATGGATCATATCTTGTGCGACACTACAAGAAATTGGATGGAGAGAGTCTTGTCATTTGGATACCAGACGATGAACAAATTCACTGTTCCTGTAAGGAATTTGAGCATTCTGGGATATTGTGCAGGCATTCCCTTCGTGTCCTTATGGTAAAAAACTACTTTCAACTCCCTGAAAAATATTATCTACTACGTTGGCGGCTAGAAAGTTCCTTAGGTTATTTGGCTGATGAAAATGCTCAAAGCAGCGCTGGGGACTGTGCCCAGTCCTTTAACACTCTCACTGCTAGTCTGTTGACAGAGTCATTAGTCTCCAAGGACAGATTTAATTATGTTCACAGAGAACTTTCGAGTCTTCTTGAACATGTTAGGAATATGCCAGTAATTGACGAGTATGCTATGAATATGGCAGTTAATAGCATCAGCGACAGTTAGGCATCTTGATTTTGCATTTAATATAAACGCTGCACCAGGATTGTGGAGGATGAAGTATGTTGGTGTGGAAGGCATCAACTACTAACCATTAACATTTATTAGCTCACACTTTGAATACTTGCAAACAAAGATACAGGAATACAAATTCTTTTATCAACCATGGCAAGCCAGCTCAGATGTTCTCTATGGGTGTCAATTTTACAGTGTATTTACGTTGTCGTTTAAAATAGATGGTGTCATTGGTGTGATTAGAGTAAATGGTGTCTTTACCGTTTCTTTTGGGTAAATTGTATATTTACTTTTGGGTGTAAGTAATGTTGGCCGAGGGTAGGAAGTTGGTAATAATATTTCAGTCTGTGCTCTGTAGTGTGAGACTGTAAGTTGTAATTAACAGTCTGTACTCCATCTGGACAATACTGTTTTCTTTTCTCTGTATAAAGCCTTACCTCAGTTTAGTGTTATTTGTTCAAATCACCTGATTGGAGGATGCACCATGAGGATTCATAATTCCTTTAGAACTTGTTCTTCTGGTTTGGTTATGCAATGTGAAAGAAGGCTTTGGTTGTATGACTAATAGAACCAGAAGATTGAGTTCATCTTGGTCAGTGTATCATGTTGTTTCTTTTTCAAGACAGTAGTGTATCTGTCTTTTCTTCATCTGAACTGTGAAGAAATTTTGCGATATCCTGCATTTCTACTCTTTTCAGAAAGAATATATGTACATGTTGGCACTTCTATCTAATTCATTATCATTCTGGTACTGAAATGGGGTTATGGTTAAAAAGCTCGGTTTTTCATCATTTAGGGCCAAACAAGAACATATTTAAATTTGTTCCGCTTGTAAACACTGCTCAATTACACCTACAGTTGCCTCAAGACTTTCTTTCTCATAATCTCATCGCTTATTAAGTTACCTGAAGTCTTCTAATGGAGAAACCAAGACTTGCTTTATTTCATCCCTTATTTAGAGTGGGGGCAGTGGTAAATCAGAATGGCCTGGCTGGTTGTATAGGTCCATAAGTAGAAATCAATGTCCAATTTCATTATTATCAGTGGACTAATTTGATGAAAACGTCTGATTGGGGTTGGGGGCAGGTAAAACACACGGTTCATGTCTCCCACACTATTATAGCTTTTCAATTGCAATGTCTGGGAGTGTTCGGCTCCAAGAACACTAGGTCAAGTGCCAAAGTCAGTTGCACTCATTGTGCTTTCTCCTTAATGCAAGAAATGGAGAACGAGAGTTGAGATTCGACCTCTAGCCATGAGTGTCACGAGTTCATGTGAAAGTAAAGAAGAATGAGGGTTAAGAGTCGAACTCTAGCTGTGAGCGTCATGAGTGCAAAAGCATGAAAATGAGAACCGAGTGTCGAACTCTGGCCGTGAATGTTGGGAATGTTGGAGCAAACTACTAATGCATGTGAAGCTATAAGCGTGTACACTATTTTAATCATCTAGTTTATGTAGAAGTGTATGATGAAACATGGGATTAGGCAAATCTTGATGAAATGGATTTGTTGGTGGTGAATGGTGATGCATAATTATTTGGTCTTGCAATAATTTGTCTATGTTCCTTGTCACATATAGATTTGAGACATAATGTTGTGCATCTCATAATGAAAATCAATCAAAGGTGGTCCCTTTGTGCTTGCTAAAACAGCACCATGAAGCAAAGCAATCAAATTGGCACCAAGTTTGGTCAAGGACCAATCCTAAGCTTTGATTCCATTTGGCTGGGGATTTGGTTAACATAGTATTTCAGATTTTGGACAAGAAAACTTTTTTTTTTCTTAATTTTATACTAATATAAATTGTTCATGTTTTCATGATGCAACATGTACAAACACAGATCTGTTTTTCTTAATAAAATTATTGTCTGATGATGTGATCAGACAAATCTGAATTCTGTGAATAAGACTGCTTCTTTGTATAGTACTTGGAATTTTATTATTGATTCAATTGTCCTTTCCTGGAAGACCCTGGAATGGAACCAAGTCAAGTCAGAAATTTCTTGGTGTCTACTCTCAATGCAGAGAGATTAACATGCATTGAGATAAATCAAGAAAAAGAATCAAACTTATCCACTGTACATAGAGTACAAGGACAAAAGTAAAATCAAGGATTTTATTTAGTACTCAACTGGATCATATCTTATTTTAATTTTGCTAAATGCATCTCAAACCCAGTGATAAGTTCAACCTTTGTTGCTCACTCGTGGCTTTGGCTATTTGTTACTAACTTACTACTGAGAATTAAACCCGAACTAACAATGCTTCTACCAAACAAGTCATACCGTGTATCTATACATCTATTGTATTTATCAATTACATTATAAACGCGAATTGAAATCTGAGTGAATTACATGCCTTATTATTTGGATGAATAGTATTATGCACGTTTGGTATTTGAGACTACATTAGACCTCCTTATTTTTTAAGACCCTCATGTACTGACGTGGGGTGTCTTAAGTTGTACTAATATTAACCCATGTTTGGTGATACATGAGATTGGAGGGTAATTTGCTTGGTTTATGGTTTAGAATGATGGTGCTATTTAAGGATGACTTATTTGAGTACCCACAATAACATCATCTAAGGAAGCCAAAATGAAAACAAGGTGTTACGTAAACTCATTTATTTTAGTACGCAGTAACACCAACACAATACTAACTAAACTTGACTCTTTATTTAGCACGGTCTCATTTAGTCTCATGAAACAAACATACACTTAGACTATAAAATTTTAGATAGTTGTGGTGATCTAAATTTTAGATGGATTACTGTTGGAATTAAAATACATTATAGTTGTAAGTTGCAAGTTCTAATCCTACGGTTCCTACCTACAACACAATTGAGCTAAAAAGTTGTACTATGAACTGATATATTTGATGATGAAGAGTATAAGAAGACATGCTGAAGAAGTTATATATTTCTACAAAACTTATGACACTCGTAAAGTTACAGTGCAGTCTTATAATTCAGACCAGAGGAGGAAAAAAGAATAGCTAGTCTTCTACTAACAAACTTCCTAGTGAGTTCAATTTGATCAGTGACATGAAACCATGATCATAGATTGTTGGACTTCAAGTTTAATTCCTTCTCTAACCCTTCTTATAAACTCATCACATTTCTTGTTCAACTCTTCTGTACTCAGAAATCCAGCTTCTTCTTCTCCTTCTCCTTCTCCTTCTCCTTCAAATTCATCATGATCTTCCACATTCACTAATCCATTTATGCAGTCATCTTCTTCCTCGTTTTCATCTTCTTGCACTTGCACTTGTTCAGTTTCTACATTGATAACTTGATCTTCCTTTGCCATTTGTGCGTTTGTTTCTGTCAACTCGACCACTTCTACTTCCTGGGTTTCGCCATTGATCTTCACATGATCTTCATCATTGTTGAGATTAGACCCCTGTGGAGAAGTCCCAATAAGACCAGAGTTCTTCACAATGCACACCAGGAGTCCATTGCAAAGCAGGAACATATAGTTCTTGTCAAAAGTGAAGCTGAACAGTCTCACCGAAGGTGAAGACATGAAGGCATCGGAGAAATGAACAAGGAAAGAAATTAGAGAAGAGTGAGAGAACAAGATTGAAATGACAGAGATTGAAAGCAAAAACTTGATGGCTTTGCTATGAATGATAGAATCCATCTTTATTATTTCTGCTGTTGAGAATAAAGAAGCTTTCTTTTCTTGATGGGTATTCTCAGAAAGCTCAGTGAAGATAGCTTGGATTAGAGTATGGCTTATGATATGAACATGGTGATTGGTGAAGGTTTATATAAGGTTGGAGCATGAATATATTATTGGCTACACTCGTTTTAGCAAAGAGAAATAATAGAAATGGACCCCTGATGGAGTCAACTACCTCTTTAATATTTATTTTTTTAAGGACCAACTTAGGAGACCAACTGACCAAGACTTGAAATGATACATGTTCATTCCAAAAACAAAAAAGTAGTTATAGTCATGGTTGTTGTTCCAGAAACTTAAAAGGGATTTATGGTGGTTCTTCTTGCTGTCTTATTAATTATTACTATTAGCCTCTTCAAGGCCAAAACTAAATTTAGGTTTGTCTTTGAGTTCTCACTTAGAAGGTTTCTTCCCTTTTAGGTGGTTAGGTTTCCCGTTTTGATGGTACAGCTGAAAGGTTCAAACACAGGTGAGCCTTTAACTACAAAAGATGGTAGGACGAGCACATGCACCAACAAGATGAAAGGATGGGTTGGATCAAAGATTGGACAAAAAACAGCTTCCGCTGGTGATGAATCGGACACACATGATCCGGGTAACAGATGGGTTAATTTTCACCCCAACAATTAGTTCGGACCAATTTAACTGTGGACCTGCTACAGTCACATGAATTTGCACATAAAATCAGATGCATTTTCCTTTTGCAGTTACTTTGCTTTGTCTGGCCTACCAAATAATAGTTATTAATCATCGGATTGATTTCGTTGTTGTATTATTAAACTAAGAAATAAATACTGATTTGAATGAATAGTATATTGATCCGGGGTTAAAAATTGATTCAACCCACTCAAAATAGGTGCATTTGCTCAAAGGGTGATTATCATTTTAACAATTCAGTTCTAGATTAATTGATGAATCATGGCAATGGGAGAGGGTTTTAGTCCACCAACCAATTATCTTAGATTCCTAGGAATGACTTATAAACTTCAAGGTCAGTTTGTTAAAATAAGGATTGACTAAGAAGTTTAAGATCTACAGTAGTACGACTAAGCGAGTAAGAATTTTCCAATTCAATATAGTGGAGTTAGAAACTTAGAATATACAGATTACAGAGTACATACATGAGCATACGAAGTTGAATGAATCTTACCATGTGAAGATGTGAAACCGTGTGGCAGGGTGTTGAACAGGTCTGTGAGGATTCACACTATAATTTTTCCACCAACACTGATGAAGTCTTGCCATACTGATCTCATAGTGGCCTTTGTTCTCCAACTCGATGTGGGCTTTGTCTAACTTATAGTTGAGGGTTTCATTCTGATAGCCTTAACCCAAACCGACTGCATTTCATTTGTTTGTTTGTGTTCTTAGTTTTCATCCAACCACAAATTCCATTCCAGACATTAGTTGCTGATAAAAATTTCCAATCTTACTGTTTTGATCCGAAAGCACAACATTTGGATTATAGTTTTGTCAATTTGGTTCATGTGTTTTAACAATAATAACTTTTTTATTGACAGTCCTCTTGAGATGTCAAACTCAACCGTTACAATCAAACACAATGGTTCTTTGTGACGTTTAATCTAACACTTCAACTATTCGAGTTTATGAAGATCATGCCTCTTTAATAGTTAAGCAGTTTGCGTGGAAACAATCATCTATGAAAAGAGCATGTGACATCTTATTAATTGAGCGGTAATAAGTTGAAAATGAAAAGAGTTGACCTAATGACAAAAAATAGAACTATCAAAGTGACAAAATTGAAACCTGATGATAGAAATGCAAGTCAAACCCATGAGAAAATCAAAGTTTGATTCACTTGAGAGCTAGTCATTATGCACACAAGTCCTCTGTCATCAAATATTAGCAACCAAATGTGCCAATTGGCCTTTCAACAAGGTAAAGGCCACAAGAATACCAACGATAAGAGTTGGAGTATATACTACTACTTTATTAAGCAAGTAACCAATTAACAAAAATAGACCATACAATCCACTCCAGCATTCCTCACAAAGTCACAGCACAACACTTGCAGAGTTGCAGATATTTGTAGATACAACTATGTCTCACATTACCTCTCAATTTTGAGTTTCATCTTGACTGAACGTATTGCATGGCTGCCCACCTGAGTCCTTGTTCGTCTTCTTCAACCTCATTCACACCCTCTTCATTCAAGAACAAGACTACCCACTTCGCCAAGTTCATCACTTTGTTAGGAGAAGGTCATTCCTCCAGATGGGTCTCTCGGATTCGCCCCAGAAATCAATTTCAGCTCAAATCTTCAAATGGGCATCCACTCAATGCTCTGTCTTTTCATGGCGGTCTGTTTCTTCATTCTTCTCTTGTTATGTGCTTTTTGTTGTTCCATTTGCTTAGCCTTGACTAGTTAGTTTCATTGATTATTTGAATGATTGCTTTAAATTTTGGATAGATATTTCATCTCATTTCAGTTCATGGTTAGTGTTATCCCTATGAAAGCAAGAAGCAATCTTTAACTATCAGACATTGTCCATTTTCTAATGCTAAATAAGAAAAGCAATCCCTGCGTGCTTATTCGAACAATTTCTCAATCAGTGATTGTAAAGTAGCTCTTTTTTTTTCAATCAGTGATCAAAGTAACTATCTTTGGAAGCTTTAAGGTGGTTTTGGATGTTCAAAGTTTCAGACCACTGTTTTTTGATGCTCAATTTGGCTGTGTGAAAGCCACAATTTATCATGCACTTAGTCAGTTGTCTTTGGTAATATTATGAGTGCTCAATGTTAAATGGGCATTTGGGGGTTTTCAGATGGAAATTCTATTGGCCAAGAACAATCTGAACCTCATGGCAAAGAGGGTTCCTTTCCGGTGTCGGATTTAAAAAATGTGGACTCTAAGTTGAGCATAACTGTTGTTGGTGCTTCTGGAGACCTTGCCAAGAAGAAGATATTCCCAGCACTTTTCGCTCTTTATTATGAAGATTGTCTACCGGAGGTTCTAGTCTTCATCTCTTGCATCAAATTTTACTTTGTAATGGTAATAATCAAACTTGTTGCTCATGACATTCTGTTTGTGTGTTCATGTAGGATTTTATAGTGTTTGGTTTTGCTCGAACTAAAATGACTGATGAAGAGCTAAGGAACATGATCAGCAGAACCTTGACTTGCAGAATAGATAAGAGGTCTTTTATTCTGCAAAGCCACAGTGAACATGTGTTACATAAGCCTTTGCAATTTCTATAAATTGACATGCAATAATTAATGACAGGGCAAATTGTGAGGACAAAATGGACCACTTCCTAAAAAGATGCTTCTACCATTCTGGTCTGTATAGTTCTGAGGAGAATTTCGCAGAGTTGGACATCAAGCTGAAAGAGAAGGAGGTAATGTGTTCACTACATTATTTTTTGGTGTGTTCAAGTGTGATCCATATCAGCTACTTTTGGTAGAGCAGAAAATGAGCAACTGTTATCAGTAATGCTTTAGAATATTCATCCAGTAGTAGCTAATTTGTTTGAATTGGCTACTTGAGGCGCATGTCAACAAATATTTAAGCCTGGGTGCAGCAGCAAAGCATTCAAAGTATCTGGATGCACTAACTTAAACTGTTACATTGGAATGTTACCGTTATATCCTAGAATACCATGTATGCATAGCAATCTTACCTGGGGTCTCTACAATTGTTCAAGGGTTAGAAAATGAAGGTCAACATACTTTCAAAAAAAAGAGTGAAGGTCAACATATACTAATCTTTTAATTTCAGCTAAACTATCAAAGCTAGTCAAGTTTTCAAGGTTGGTGAAATAGGCTCAGATACTGATCTGAAAGTATGTAATGGTGTTCTAGTATGTGCCATGAAGAACTGTCTTGCTGAAAGAAGATTCTGTGGTGCACACTAAATTATATTGATAAATAGAAAAATAATTAAAGGTAAATAATTTTGATAGATGGTTTAATATCATTGAAGTTTCTTGTTGTTTCTTGTTTCCAGGCTGGAAGAAAGTCAAATAGGCTGTTTTATTTATCGATACCTCCAAACATATTTGTGGACGTGGTGAGATGTGCTAGCCTTAGAGCTTCTTCAGAAAATGGGTGGACTCGAGTCATTGTTGAGAAGCCATTTGGTCGTGACTCTGAATCCTCTGCGGAGCTAACCAGATGTTTAAAGCAGTACCTTGCTGAAGACCAGATATTTAGGTGAATTTTTCTCTCTTTTCTTATAATTAGTCAAATTCCTATATATTGAGGAAGAAGATTCATCATGTTGATAAAATTTCAGGATTGACCATTACTTGGGAAAGGAGCTTGTCGAGAATCTATCAGTGCTTCGCTTCTCAAATCTTGTTTTTGAGCCTGTGTGGTCACGTAACTACATTAAGAATGTGCAACTGATTTTTTCTGAAGATTTTGGCACAGAGGGAAGAGGGGGGTGAGCTTCTTCCTCAACATTGTTGTTGGAAAAAGAATTATTCTACCACTTTTCGTCATTTGAATGTTGTCCCATGCATGCTTCCAGATATTTTGATAAGTATGGAATCATACGGGACATAATGCAAAATCATCTTCTACAAATACTAGCACTTTTTGCAATGGAAACACCAGTCAGCTTAGATGCTGAGGACATCAGGAATGAAAAGGTATTGTAGCTTTTTCATTTAATATTCTTAATGTCAAAAATGTGGTCTAAAGAACTCTTCTGTTTCTTTCTGATAATCCCCTTAATGCTCTCACCATGAGTGGATGATAATATATTTGATTGGTGTGGTTGGTCTGAACTCAGGTAAAGGTTCTAAGATCAATGAGGCCATTGCAGCTTGAAGATGTAGTTGTTGGCCAATATAAGGGCCACAGCAAGGGTGGTAAATCATTTCCTGCTTATATAGATGACCCAACTGTGCCAAATGACAGTCTCACCCCTACATTTGCAGCAGCAGCTCTCTTTATTGATAATGCTAGATGGGATGGGGTTCCTTTCCTGATGAAAGCAGGAAAGGCCCTCCATACTAAGCTGTATGTGGAAATGTTTCATGTTCTTTAGTATCAGTTCTTTTAATATTCCCTCATATGGTAAGGCTCTAAACAGTATAGTGACCTGGTTTTTTTGGTTTGACTACCCAGTGCAGAGATCAGAGTTCAATTCAGACATGTCCCGGGTAACCTGTACAAGCGGAATTTTGGAACTGATATAGATAAAGCTACAAATGAGCTTGTGCTTCGTGTACAACCTGATGAAGCCATATTCCTGAAGATCAACAACAAAGTCCCCGGTCTTGGAATGAGACTAGATCGGAGTGACCTAAATTTGCTTTATTCAGCTAGGTACAGTAGTCTTTTTTAAACTTGGTGATGACAAAACTCTTACACTGGTAAAAGTTTAGATGATACAAGAACTTCTATGCCTCTATAATGATCCAATGTTCTACGTTACAATGTGCAGGTATCCAAGAGAAATACCAGATGCATACGAGAGGCTACTGTTAGATGCAATTGAAGGGGAACGAAGGTTGTTCATAAGAAGCGATGAGCTCGATGCTGCTTGGTCACTATTCACACCATTGTTGAATGAGCTCGAACAGAGAAAGATTGTTCCCGAGCTATACCCCTATGGTAGCCGAGGGCCAGTAGGACCCCACTATCTTGCTGCAAAGCACAATGTTAGATGGGGAGATCTTGGAGACGAGGAATTATGAAGTGAGAAATACTTCATTCTCAGGTTTGGCATGCTTATGACTGGTTCTTGTTCCCATTTCCGCCATTGATTGTTTACATTCGAATATATATATTTAAATACCGAATATACTTTTATTGTCATGATTTGTGGTGGATTTCATTAGAAATTGTTATCATGGAAGTGCAAGAAAACTGTTTACAAAGGCAGCAAAGCAACAACTTTGTAGTTGATTATTGAAACGGAAATAGCAATATATTAC
Organism: Fragaria vesca subsp. vesca; assembly: GCF_000184155.1. Taxonomy (NCBI): domain Eukaryota; kingdom Viridiplantae; phylum Streptophyta; class Magnoliopsida; order Rosales; family Rosaceae; genus Fragaria; species Fragaria vesca. Next base: position 22,503,377 of record NC_020496.1, on the reverse strand, counting down.
CATCAAGGCATCAATTATACAAGTGCTGTAGAGTCATCCCAACTGGGCAGACCCAATTATTTTAACTGTTATTTTATGTCATAAATAGCAGAAGCCACCACAGTTTTGGGCCACAGAGCAAATGATGGAAACTGGGTAATGTTTAAAGAAACATAATATACATCACAAGTTCCTCCAACTTGAGCACCCTTGTGCTCAACTGAGCTACACCATCCTCTAACTATCTACTTAAGCGTGCCTCTAACTTCAGCACTGATGTTCCTTTTCCGACGGCTCGTTTATCTGCTCGATCTTCCTAAATAGCAATCATCAATCCTGTCAAATAATCGTAAAGTGTCATGCGGGAGTCCAATACAAAATGAGAGAGACAGTTTCGCAAGTCTCTCGCACCACCTTGCACTGGAATCTCGCATTAAGAGTTTGAAATGAGCATTTAAACTCTGAAGTCTTGAGCAAAAACTTAATGAATGCTGATAAGTTAGATGAGAAGGAGAAGAGAGGTAGGTCCATGACAAGAAGGAAGGGACCAGGGATTGAATTAAATTTAGCAGTGAAATGTGAAGAAGAGGGAGGGGCAGAGAAGAGAGAAAGCAGTAGTCTGGTGATGGAGGTTGTACTTGTACCTGGTGTGTGTGTGTGGTGTGGGATACTGGTGTATGATAGTTACAGACTGAGAACTCAGAGGGACGAGCAGAGAGAGAGAGAGAGAGAGAGAGAGAGAGAGAGAGAGAGAGAGGAGAGAGAGT
>NC_020496.1:22457362-22502611 GCF_000184155.1 Fragaria vesca subsp. vesca | reverse complement strand
AGAGAGAGAGAGAGCAGGGAGAGAAGATGAGCCTGAGTAAAGTATGCATGCCACACCTACATAGGAGAGACTAGTAGAGTAGCAGTAGGGACACTCCAGGACCAGCTTTCGATCTATCTATCCAGGTCAGTCTGCATGCACTTTCTTTTATGTTGAGAGAGAGAGAGAGAGAGTTGTACTTGAGGAATAGACGAATGAAAGGCTTAGCCAACTTCGGGGATATAAAAGATCTTTCAGTTATATTCCATCGAGAAAGAGAATCGCTGATTAGACATGAGCATGCCATTCTAGTCAAAAAGACACTATCGCAGACCACCCCCCTCCTCTCTCTCTCACACACACACATTGGGGTCCCAGCCAATCCCTCTTGCTTCCTTCAGACCCCAGCCAATCCCTCTTGCTTCCTTCAAATATTTCTACACATACTCTCAGACGTGCACCTCTGTTCTACTGTATTTCAGGCATTAATATTCAGAAGTCCAAAACTGTTGAATTGCAAACTGTTTATACTTTATGGTTGAGCTAAGTGAATTATTTTGAACTCTGAATTATTAATGGCGGAGCTCTTCAAACTATTTACTCATCGTGTTAATCTAACCGCTTCAAACTCTTTTATGGAGTTCATTTCTAAACTCTAAAATATCGTCACAACAAACTAACACAGTTTTATAATACGAAAGATACTAAAACTACGTGAGGGTATTTTGGAAAGAAAATTTATACTCTTGAGGCTTTGATTCCTAAACTCGCCGTTTTCCTTTTTGGGTATCAAGTTAAGAGTTTATCATGAATCAATTCCTGATAAGTATGTGAGATTCATACCGATTCTAATTCATTGATGTGTTGATAAACACGTTTACTAACTTATAATGAAAATTATTATTAATCGGTATGAGAATATTTCATTTTATTCTATTGTTTACTTATCATAAGGAATCAAAACATGAATGAAACTAATTACGATTGATGTTGTTTACTTACCATATGAAATCAGAATTAAAACTAGTTTGATTATTAAAATGCCCCTACAAGAAATGAAGTTAGAATGTTTGCAATTTTTTAGGTTTGGGTAATTTGGAAATATTATAATATGTGATGATATTTTAAGGAGAAAAAGTTGATTCCATAAGCTTGATTATGATATTAATCGGTATCAAATTAGGAGGTTCATAAGGAATCGATTCATGGTAAGCAAATAGGACCCACATTTATTCCAATACATTGATATGTTAGTAAACGTCGGAATTCACCAATTCCAAAATCAATTCTGTCACTCTCAATTCCATTCCAAATTAGTAAGCATGTCATTAAGAATTCTCGCATCTTTGAATCCATTATGTAATTCTCATTTTCATTTCAAGTTAGTAAACATATCATAAGCTTCCATCCCACTTGAAACATGACAATAAAAAGTTTTGTTTTGATAGTTTATGTTTAATCTTCTTTATCTACTAGTAGTTAATTCTACGTTAACCGTTTGATGGCTTAGTGGTTGTATGACGAGAAATTTTTAGATGCTACAAGAGAACCACGTGGTAGTATAACGTGGTCATACATTCCAATCAAATATTAACACGTGGATTTATTGCAACTAAAATATAAACTAATGTTTTCTATTTTTTGTGAAATGATTTTCATGGGTCTTTGTTGAGTTTGGACCAGGGTTTATGGTTTTGGGTTAGGATTTAGGGTTTAGGGGTTAGGGTTTAGGGTTAAGGGTTTAGGGTCTAGGATTTAGAGTTTATTGTTTGGGACTTTGGGGTTTAAAAAGCAACAACAAACCTAAAATTGTCTTTGACAAAATAACTGATGTAATTTTTCCTTAATAAAATTAATGAGTTAATATTTAATTAAAATGTAGGACCACGTTATACTGTCTCATGGTCCTCCCGTAGCACTGAAAAATTTCTCTTGTATGACATGATTGTTTTGAGTTTAATGGTAGTTTAAAGTTATCTATTTCAAATTACTAAATAAATTTCAAGTGTTTAAATTTCATAATTAGGTTCAGCTGATAGTTTAAAATTACATATCAAGTCAAAAGCATCATATACATCTCCAACATTTATGTCAATCTCAAAAGTTAAGTTTAAATCAATCCTAGAAAAGTGATGGTTAGTCAGGGTTCAAAAACTCGCTAGGCGCTACTATGGTGGAGGACAACCTTGGAGCGCCAAAGCCTTCTAGACGGATTTGTATTTTTTTATTTCTAATTTAGTTTTATAACATTTATTATATAATTGAAATGTATAAGGTGAGAATGTCCAACTAAAATAGCATTTAGAATATTCAAATTTCAAAGTAGTAGTTCTAACAAATCAAAATAGAGAATAAAAAAATGCAAGCCAAACCCAGTCAGACTCAGGTTAATAACCCAAGTCCAGCTCAATCCAAACCCCACAACGTGTATGACGTCCTCCACGACATCAACAGAAGTTGCCCTACCTTTCACTAAAATGTTGCCGGCGTAGAGTGCTGGAGAGGGGATTTTACATCAGAAAAATTACAAATAAAATATAACTTATAAGTGTGTGCATGGATAATTCATAATTATATCGAGTCCTTTTGTTATAACCCAACATCTTAAATGTGATTAAATTGGGACAATATTGGTACAATGATGATCAACAGGCCACACTTGTCGATGTTTAACATGGTATCAGAACGTGTCCCTCTCCAGTTGTGTCTCCAAGAGCCCGGGTTGGTTCTTTCCGGGGGTCATGACCCCGGGGTTAGTTCTTTTAGTTATCATGAGCCCGTTTGGTTCTTTCTATTGTAATGGGTCTGGGTTTGGTTCCTTCCGTTGTCATGGGGCATGGGTTTGTTATCAGTTTCACATGCATACCTAAAGTTAGGTTGTATGTGAGGGGGCGTGTTGGAGAGTGAAAATCATATATCAGAAAAGTGACAAATGAAATATAACTTATAAGTGAGTGGATAATTTTTAATTGTTCCAAGATTTTGTGTGAAAAAAAAAAAACTACAACACCTTGAAAGTGTTTAAGTTTGGACAATCGGTACAATGATGATCTATGGACTACACCTATCGCTGTTTAACATAGAGGACTATAAAGGACTACCAAACAATCCAAGAAACCTAATTGTCAAAACATAATCGATTTCAACAACTAATAGAAACAATCGTGTAAAAACATGACAAGAGAGAATAAGTTTCATAACACATGCAAGCTAGAACGGTGATCAGAGTCACCGGAAAATGCAACAAAACCGATTGAAAAAACCCAGAGTTGTCGAAGCTTCCAGCTCTCGATTATCTCTCTTTAGTCAACGGTAGACCAAACCACTACCACAAAAGTGAGGATGACATAGAGATGAAAGGCGACGTGATGGCGGAGACAGGCGGGTTGTCCTCACGGGTATTTGGGTTTTCGGCTCGAATGATATGAGATTTCGATATGATCGTGCCTTTATGTATAAATCCATCCAACTGAGATTAATGGTGAAGATATAGATGGTCCATATTACACTGCTTGAAATTTTCTGAATATTTTAAAATTTTGAAATATCATAGAAAATAAACCGTTAACTAAAGAATTTCCTGAAATTACCCACGTACTCATGTAGTCACATACCTTATCATCCGACCTTTTTTATTTTTGAGGAACTTATTATTAAACTTCTATATCTAGGACCTTAAGAAAAATTTTGAAAAACATTCTCGATCATCTCTATTACAATGAAGCCAGACGTTCAACAAATTCACTAAAATGTGAACTGCCGATTTTGTTTATCTATCACATTACCCTTACAACCAAACACGAAGGTTATTATTGTAAAAAGATAAAAAAAACAAAATAAAAAAACAAGATAAATAAAAAAGGAGATAACTAAGGAGAGAAAAGTGGGAAAAAGATAACTGTAACGGATAAGAATTATAATTCTTAAGAAACTCCACAGTCCTCACTACCCACTAACTTTATAAAATGAAAAAAAAAAATACAAATGAGAAAAAAAATAACTATATATTGAAAACGTTTTTGACATGCAAGTATCGCGGGTATAAAAGCTAGTTTATATAATTATCAAGAAACAACAAGTGATACGTGGTTTTTTATTTTTATTTTTTATATATAATTTACTAACAAAGATTAGACGATATTAGCTCCTCTATAACAGTCTGCTACAACCGGGAACCCACCGCCCGTCTCTTATCATACTTTTTATTTAAAGGGAAACTACATGAGGTGAGGAATGAGGGATTAGGCCAAAACAATTCCAACAACAAACCAAAACAACATTCTAAATGACATTGTTTATTTTACTCATAAAAACCATGTAATCCTCTCACTATGAAAACTGATAATTTGGAAAACCCAAATAATTTGCCTGCAAAAACCCATAAAGCTTAGTAGGAGGATTATCATACAAAGTAAATGAAGCATTTGACAGCCCTAAGTTTGTCATCTTGTCAGCTATCATATTTTTTTATCTAAATTTATCTAAAAATATGACTGTAACGAAAGTTTTTTTGATAGATTATAGAAAGACAATTGCGCCAACAAACTCTCAAATTTCATGGAGTATAAAAAGTTCCGGAAGAGAAGCAAACCACAGCTCTAACAGAGTTATTTTCCAACCATAACAAGTGATGCATGGTGACCGATTAACACTTAACCCACATAAACATATTGAAACTGCCGTTTAGTGGAGTGATCTAGATTAACTTAGTCAAGTGACCCGGGTAAATTTACGTTAGTAAACTAGTTGTTTGTTGTATTCGAGTTGTTTAGTTGATTAAAAATGTTAGCCAATTTAAGTGGGATGCGTTAATTCAACAAAATTCCCACTCGTTCTCTTTGCATTCTGAGTTTCTGATTGTGACCCTGCACACCTAATCAAATTCCCCCAAGAACCAAAACACTTATTATCGGCTATCTGTCCTTGATTTCCCAAAGGGTGGTGGTCTTTACTCTCACTTTCATTTTGGATTCAACGGGCAGGCCAATACACAGTGAAAGAGGGAGAGAGAGGTGAGAGAGCCAGAGAGAGCCAAAAGGACTAAAGAGAGCTTTGCTCTAAAAATCCCCTGAAAAATCCAGAGGTCCCAGCCACAGTTCCTCAACACCACCCGCCTCCGCCGTCTTTGCAGGGCGGGAATTCAAACCCATCCTCCCTCTTCAAAACCCAAATTATACCAACTCCGATTTACTTATTCCCCCGTAGAGTAGAGAAAGCAAAAATATGATAACAATGGAAGAGGCCGAGTGAGAGAGAGAGCGAGTCTGAAAGTTTATATATCAATTTGGGTCCCCTCACTCACTGTGTGTGTCTTTATCTATACCTTTTTGTCCTTGTTCCTTTTCCTCAAGTTTCTCTCCTCCCTCTCTTTTTTTTCCTTCCTTCTTTGTTTGGTCTTCCCTTTATATCACTTTCTTTCCATTCATGTCTTCTTCATCATCATCATCATCTTCGCCATCATCTTCATCACCTTCCACATCTCAGAATGATAGAGGCAATGTGGCTGGTACTAGCACCGTACGACAAAGAAGGGGTAGTGATTTTGAAGGGCCATCATCTTCGAGACGACGTGCCGTCAGTGAGGTCTGGCCGGAGCCTTTCATTGAAGCACTCGCCGCCCAGATTGCCATTGACGCTTCTCGCAACATTGGCCGCCTCGCCGTCGCTGCTGCACTCGCCAATATCTTCCAGGTATGCAATCCAATCCAGAATTTTCAGAACTTTCTTCAAATTAACCAGTTAGTAGTGTTCATGAAATGTTTGGTTGATTGATTACATGTGAAATTTAGTGATGAATCTCTCCCACGTTTAGTCTATGAGACTCAGTTTTGTATACAACGGTTATATCCAAGAACTGGTAATGTCTCTTTGCGTGGTTTAGATAATAGGAGCAATCAAACTGATGCTTCTCTTTTCTTTTTTAATGCCAAAAATAGACAAAATGTTAGTCTAAGTCAAAGGCCATATGAAACTGATGTAAACTTGTCACAGAAAATTATAATTTCAATGGAATATTCCAAATTTTTCAAATTTTAGTTTTCTGGGTTTTTCATTGGCCAAAATTCAACTTGGATTTTTTGGGCAATTTTGATGAGGGGAGCTAAAATGCAGATAGACATGGTAGTAGTAATAGATGATTGCTTCCAAGGAAATAAGGGTTTTTGTTCCTGAAAGCAACTGGGTTTTGATGGGTCAATTCTCACTTCTCATATAAATGTCCCTTTCACAATTTTTCTTTAGAAGCTGTGTAGTTTCTTGGGTCTACTTGACCATTACAAAACAAAAACTGTCTGTTTTTGCACTGTTTTTCCAGATCTAATGAAAAGGGTTCTTTTGGCTTTGAATTGAAATTTCCTTCCCTTCATTCCCTTTATTGGCATGTAACCCTTTTCAGCTCTAGCAAAGTAGTAATCTTCCCCTTCTTTTTGACTCAACTTTCTTAGCTTTGTAAACTACTCTAATTTTTATTTTTATTTTTCTCTGGCTTTCTTGGATGACTTTTTTTCATTGGGAATTATATAATGATATTGCTGTGTGATATTTCCCTGATCCTGCATGTATGGTCTTTACATTTTCCTATATTTAGCCAAGTTTTCTTTTTTCAGTTATGTGTTGGCAAGGTTGCTGTCATAGAGCTATTATTATACATACCCCTATTATTTAGCTAAGTTTTGAGTATACTGGCAACATCTGTAGGCTATGTGTATGAACATTTTCATGTCTCTTTTCTGGAACATTGTCATCAATTGTTTCATTGATAGTTGAAATATTATTTTTGATATTGATAACTACTTTCTAGGGAGTTGATTCTGATCTGGTTAGATATTGAGTTTGGACTGAAATTGTCAGTGGGTTTAGTTAGCACTATTCTTGGTAACAAAATACCTAACTATCCAAGTTTGAAAACACTTAGTAGAGGTTATACTCATAATTGTAAATTTTAAATAGTTTACTTTTTAATATCTGTAGTAGTTTAGAGTTAGAGATCATTTGCTTGTCTTGTTTTTACTTGAACCCTGAAAAACAGATCTAAAAATTCTCGAAAGTAGGGTTTAGAGAACACATATAAGAAGACAAGCAGAGAAAACCTATTGTTGATCCCAGAAATTAATCGAAACATATCCAGATGAACATATATAGTTGCTTATATTATACTGGGCTGGAACTTATCTAAGAATTCGACAATCAATTAATTCAGTATTTACTGAAAATATATTAGGTTGGGGAAAAAAACTGGGATTGGAGTTTACAACCAAATGGTTGATTAAATAGTGGGATCAGTTGAAAAAAAGAGAGAAAAAATTACTTTGATCTTGATTTGAAGGAATTGAGTCAATTGACCAAAGGATAGGGTTGCATTGATCAAGTGTGAGGGTCACTCAGAGTGATCTCTGACTGAAGAAGCAGTATGCATGTGCCCCATGCTATTTTTCGCATGGAACCCAATGCTGGTTTGATGATCAAAGTGATATATATAACATATATATACACATATATTCATGTCCAGCTAATTATACAATAAGAGGCAAAAGAGTTGAGAGATATGAGAGAGGTGATCTATTCTTGTTATACATGGACTCAGAAAAAGAATGGCGCATATATGACTTCTAAATAGTCTGTTTCCTGTTGTTTTTGTCTTATTGGCATAGTCTTTTTAACACTCTTCTTTGGCATTTTCTTTCTTTTATTCAAGTGTTTGAGTTAGATGCCAAAGTTTGCCACATTCCAATTATTTGGGTTATTATAGTTTCAGCCGAGTTTCACCACTGTGTTTGTAGCTTCTTCAATTTTATCAAATTTACACATAATATTTCAGTCTAGTTCACTCTAACTGCAATCTGCAGAAATGAGAAACTTGAAGCTTTAGGTGCAGCTGTGAAATTTAATCTGAAATTAACCTATGCCCTATGTCAAACAGTATTTAGTATATACCTGATCCAAACCTGAAGAGAGTCGAAAAGAGAGTAACCAGGGAGGGAGAAGAAGAAGAAGTAGAAGAGTAGCAAAAAGGTGAGTGAGGGAGACAAGAGTCAAAAGAGAAATGCACTTAGCTAAGATAGGGTTGGAAGAGCAAGAGAGGAAAAAAAGATTCGCTGCTTTCGACGAGACAGTGGCTTCGTGCTACAGCCCCCCTCTTTTCTTGGAAATGAAAGAAGAAGAAAATAAAGCTCGCGTTGAATCGAGTACACGTTTGAATATAGTTCCAAATCCTATGTTTTTCATATATGGTCGTGCATGTCAAAATAGCATTTTGGTGGTACCACGTTACATATTTCATGTTTTGGACCACAAATGTTCATCACCTTTGTCCTTAGGTTTATGCTACACATTCCCTAACCGTTTCGACATTTATATACTACATTACATATGCCTTCCTTTCTGGCCTGTTCATCGTCTTCATCCTCAGCCTGGCTTTAATCAATAGTCTCTGATATGTACTTGGTAGCGTACCCTATTAAAGGCCGGAGGGGGAAGGAGGAGGAAGGAAGGAAGAGGGAGACATAATGCAGACTGTGAAATGATGAAGATGACGACTCCGGCAATTCATAGCAGAGATTGCAGTAGTATCCATACTGCTTTATATATATATATATATGAGCTGACTACTCTCGCAGTCTGACTGCCTGACTGTGATGTCTTTCTTTCCTTCTTTTACGTACTGAACCCTAAACCCTTAAGGGCCACAGCTACTTCTTCTTAGGCTACTATTGCCTACTGTACTCTAGCCCCTACTCTCTCTCTCTGCAGGCTCCATCTTCAAGGTCTTCTTCTTCTTCGATCCTCTCTCACAATTACATAGACATGACTGTGTCTAGGGTTCTGTTCTGCGTTTTGGCTTCTTTGTGTTCACATATAATTAATGGAGAACGCTCATCGCTGAGCTTTGTTTTCTTCTGCTTGTCTCTTCTTCTTGTATGGAATGTTGGGTCGTTATATATATATATATATTATTTCGAGTCAAACACTCAAACCGTTCTTTCTCTGTGTTTCTCTCTCCCACGCTTTTAACTTCTGGGTTAAACTAACCTGCAAATGAGAACCAGCTATAACTTGCTGGTTAAAAATTTCATTAATGGCCCTACAGTAGCCCCTGTGCACATGCCTGCGTGGGATCTAATATTATTCTGGGGAGCCTCAAAGCTCATGTGCCCTAGCCGTGATGCCCTAGGTTAGAAAGTAGAAACCCAGAAAATCTCAATACCAGCTATGAGCCTATGACTTTATATACAGTTGTATTTGCATACGTGTGCATGAATGAGTTAAATGATTCCACGTGGTTTTTTGTGATTGGCAGGTGTGTTCGACGTGGCGCGCCGTTTCCCGCTCAGAACTTCTATGGCGCCGGCTTTCTCGCCGGATTTGGGGGCGGACTCAACTTACTCAGGACACGTGGCGTGACGAGTATGTGTACTGGCATCGGACGGCTAGAAACTTCCGGATGGGGAGGTACACGCACACGAGGCTTTACTTTGACCCGTCTGACGTGGACGACCCGGACGGGTTGACCTGCCGGTGCCTGGCTCTCTCCGACACCCACCTCGCGTGCGGCTTTGCCGACGGAGCGGTCAGGCTCTTCAACCTCACCACGCGCCTCCACGTCAGCACGTACCGGCCCCACCACCGTGACCGTATGGGGAGATTTTCCCGGGCGGTTACGGGGATCGTGATCAGTGATTCTCGGCTCGTTTTCGCCACGCTGGACGGGGACATCCACGTGGCGGCTTTGCATGGTCCGGCAATCACGAGGAGGGCCCACCTGGGGGATTGGATGAACGACGGCGTTTTGGTGGACTTCACCGGCTGCGGGCGGTGGTGGGTGGGTCTCTACGCCGGAGTTCCGGGTCGTGCTATTCATATCTGGGACGCGAGCACCGAAGAGCTTCTTTTCGTGGACGGGTCGTTGACCGACCCGGAAGCGGTGGCGGGTTGGCACATGCTGAGGGAGTTGACCGGGTTTGTGGGCCGGGTCCGGGTCACGACCCAGGAGACCGCGGTGGCGTGCACGAGCGCGCGTGTCATCGTGTTCGACCTGCGGAACCAAGGAGTGGTCCTGGCGGACGACGAGTACCGAAGAGGGGTCGTGGTGACATCGGTCGACGTCAGCAACGGCCGTTACGTCGTCGTCGGGAACAGGGGCATGGCCAGGGTGCGGCGGGCGGACACGGCGCAGGAGATGTGCAGGTTCATGGTGCTCGGAGCCGGGCAGATGGGGGTGATGGGTTGCATGAACGGCGGGTACGCGCTGATGTGCGGCGGCGGAGCGGTTAGGGTCTGGGAGGTGGAGAGGGGCGAGTATCTGTACAATTTCACGGAGCCGGTGGGGGCGGTCAGCGCTTTTGTGTGTGACGAACGACATGTCGCAGCATGGGGGAGTGATACGACACTGCACCTGTGGGACTTTGGTGCAGGTGCAGCGGAGTAGATAGTAGGAAGGAGTTTAATGTGACACTGACAAAACAAAGCTTAGAGCAAAATTGGGGGATTGGATTTTATGGAGGGGACTGACATAACCGAGTGTAGTAGTGTTGAACAAAAACATTAGGGTAGAGTGGACCATTTTTTAGGGTAATAACCCTACAAGGTGCCCTACAGGAGGACATCGAGATCAAAGTCCTCATCTCTCATCTCTGGTACCCTATAGTCTAGTGTTGTTCAGGTTCTGGGAGGGATACTTGAATAGTTGCTATCTGTTGTACTTTAAATTTATGATGACTTGTTGTAGTTAATTGGGTTGGTATTATTATTATTATTATTCTTGGGGGATTCTATGATGCAGAAGATACCAAAAATTTATGATTGAAGAGCTGTAGGCTCTTTTTGCAATGAAATCTCAGGGCCTCTGTGCTCCCCTTTGTTTGTCTCCTCGTTTATTATGTGTAATGTAACTCATTCTTTCAGTAGTATTGTCTTTGTACCTTCTTTTGTCTTCATCAACGTGACTACTGGTCTCTAGTCATATTAGTTGCAAAGGAAGGTGACATGTTATCCTGTGTTTTTTTTTAAGAATTAAAATTTGTTTAGTTTTTGTGTTTTAAAATTTATATATGTATAGTCCTTATAGTTTTATTTTAATCTGATTATAGTTTTATTTTAACCTGAATGGTTTTTAAAGTCATGATTATTAAAAATATTGTAATTTTTAACGGTCATGTCAGCCATTTAACTGATAAGATTTACGGAATGATCATTTAGATGAAAAATCGTGATTTTTATGACCATTCAGATTAAAATAAAACAAAAAAGAATGAACAGATATTAACTTCAAACAATATTTTATCTTTTCATTAATGTGTAAAACTGTGATTTGTGTATCCAAATGTAGTTGCAAGATTAATGGACAAAATAGGGCTTCTCTTCAATTAAGATATAATGCTTTACAGAGTTCTACAATTACAATGGTGGAGATATAACTATGCTAGGGTTAGTCCCTTTTGTATTACCATATCGTAAACTTTATCGACTTTGTCTGGATCAACCTTAAAGAGGCTGTGGGCGTCAGATTTCTTCTTGACATTCCCGTTCAAAGTCTCTGTGGAGATGGTCTGCAGCATGTGTAGATAATGGGATGGTAGGATTCTGAGCTCACAGCAAAGCCTTTTCTCCTGCATGTATAGCAGTCATAAAATTGTTAACGACATAGACAGCAGAAGTTTAATCAATGGAAAAAAAATCTGCCAAACACAAAGTTTTGCTTCTGTGCTAAAGGAGTGGTGATCTTACAGTTTCAGAGAGTAAATCAGCTCCCATAAGTCCACTGATATCCCAATCATCCAAGGAGTTTGAAATAGGTTGCGTAATTAATGACAAGTCCTTCGGTCCAGGATGCAGAATTGCTGATCCCCTAGCAGCTCCCCGGGGGCTGATCTGTTGTAAGATTTTAACACTTGCACCAGCCTGAGCGTTTTCCTTAATCTTTAGCAAACTTTCCTCACTTTCATTCTTTCTTTTCTGCTCGAGGTAATTGCTTGCCTCAGTGGCTGTTCTACATCCTGCAGCTCGAGCCTCCTGCAGAATTATTGCTATATTTAGGCAAATCATTTAACCAGCACTTACTTCACATGATTGCTTATTATTTGAAAGATATGGTCATAAACAATGTAAAAAATAAGCATCTGTCTGAATTGCTGCGGAAAGCTGCTTTTTCGAGCTCAAGAAGTCTATATGAGTTCATTTGAGCTCCATAGTTACGTTCTAGCAAGCGATTGTAAAGTTTGATTATTTGATTTGTCTAAAAAGGGCGTGACAAGCATACCATAATTTCTGTGAACAAGGTAAATCTAGTCTTGATTATGGTGTTACTGAAATAGAGAAATCAAGGGAGATAAAGTTACAGAAACAGAGGTCAAGTGCGAGACATCAGACCTGAAGATCTAGTATTCTTTTGACAATTTGTTGTTCCTCAATGATACTCGTAAGCAACTCCTTGTGGTCTTCATTTGAGTGGAACCGCATGAAGACCTTGAAGCGCTGATGTATTTCTCTCACTTCTGATGAGAGGTTCTTCTCCAATGGATCGGGATGAAGCAAATTTCTTTCTAGTACGAAATCCTTCCTGCGTTTCCTCTCATCAAGCCTGTCCAAATTTCCACACAATGTTTGAGAATATGAAGTAGAAAACTGAAACACAGACAATATGTCTATTGTTTTCAGTAATAATATCACTTATATGAAGGGATGCCTGAAATATGCTAAACAGATGGATAAACAAATAATTTGGTGCTAAAAGGTTGGAAACATCCTGAACTTCAGTAACGGTATAAATCCAAGTAAACAAATGGCAACTTCAAATACAGCAAAAATCAAGAAGAAAACTAAGTGGAATCAGGATCATGGATAATCTAGACAACAAAGAGATATTGATTGGGCAGCACCGTATGTCTCAAAGGAAGGCTTTGTTGACCAGGTTAAATTAACTACATTTTACTTTTCCCCCTTCTAAACTTCTTTAATCAAGAAATTCTGCCTATCTGCCCTAAATCTAAAAAAATAAACAGATAACTACCTTTTTCCATAGACATGCAGAACTCGTAGTTTTAATTCACGATCACCATCAGTGTCAGTATCGTGAAATTCCATATCTGCTAGTATCTGCTCAGCATCATTATCGTATTCAATTTCAAACTCTTGCCTCTTGTAGTTATAGCCACTCAATTCTGTCACAGAAGGGCCCTCCTCCACTAAACTCCTTAGTTTTTTCCCTCCAATGGTCCGCTGAGATTCTGCAGACAATATACCACAAAATGAGCGTCTCCTCTTTCATTATAAATAGTTCTTCTCCCGTAATGTCTTTAATTAATGCCCTTAAAAGAAATAATGTTTCTCACTGTTTCTAAATCATTCGCATCTTACCTAACAGCTGAGAAACAACACATCATCTTAGGATAGAATTCAATGCATGCGCATATGCAGAAATAATGAGACTAAATATCATCTCAAGAAGCACATCTAAAAGCTAATCAGAGGTGAAGGTGACAGGAACAGAGGTTTCTTGACATATTTCTCATTGACTTTACATACTTAATTTTGGATTCTGTATTTTAGCAAAGAGAAAACAACAGTTTTCTTATCTGAGATTGAACGATCAAATAAACTGGTTGCATTGTTGTTGGAGATACTTACCCATTTGAAAAATCACAGATGAAAGAGTTTTCACTTTACATACTTATTCTCTTTTCCGGTTCCCATAAACCATGCTTCTTACAATTGAAACAATCCTTCCCATTCAGTAGCTTCATAACAATTTATTGTGTATACTGCATTAAACTATTCACATATGCTATGTAAGATATGATCTTAAAAGCATACCTTCCACTTTCGTGACTTTAGGTTCATCCTTAATCTGCAATTTGTTGGAGGCCTTCTTTCCAGCTCCAGACGCACCATCTGATGTAAAACAAAAGATTAGGCCCTGAAACTCATGCACAAATACAAAAACATATGTGATGAAAGTGAATTGTTGAAAAAGCAATTGTCACGAATATTTGTCGCTGTACCAGCAGTTGAGTGGGATGAAGCTTTAGAAGCAGCAGTCTTTTTTGGTTCTTCGCTTCTGATCATGCACATTAAAACAAGTCACGGGAAAAAGACACAAGGAACCTGAACACAAAGAAAATAGAAACGAAGATAAGAATAGCCATACTTGACTCGTGGAGAAAAAGGAGATTCTTCTTTCAGCGTTATCTCCATAAACATAGGCAGCTCTGTGGGCAAAAAAGAAATAGAAAATGAGATGGACGTTATAAACCATTATATATACTATCAGTAATTAGGTATTACATATAATATACATTTACAACAAAACTATAAGCCATACATAATAAACAAGTGACATTGAAGAAGTAATATGAATTGGTCAGTTTAAAGGGGTAATCAGCATATATGACAGAGACAACACGTGACAATGAACAATACAACAGCAGATCCTTGAATACAAATGCTGCAAAGAGAGATATTTGGCTTCAGCTATACAGATGCTGGCACATAGTTGCTCGCAGCGCAATTTCATCGTAAAAAAACAAGAAAAAAAGATGCTATTGTTGGTACAAGGAAATAGGTTCCCCCAACAGCTATGAAGCCCTGGCTAATAATAAAGCATCGCAAACTGACCTTTCTTGATTTCACCAGACCCCTCAGACAAGGCAAGAAGATCCTCTCTGCTCTTTCCCATAACCCGAGACATGTCCTGAATAGATACATAATGAGAACTAAATTAGTTATTATTTTTTCATCATTTTTAATAGAATGCTATGATATATATGAAACACTGGTCTTACTGGGAGAGGAAAGCAAGGGGAGTTCATATATATAGCATTATAGTGGTCGATACACTGTTGCCTTCTTCTTGTTCCAACATGTTCAGAAACTTCAGTCCAATTACCAAAACCATACATTTCAATACCCTCGAGCAAAAGCATCTCTTCATCAGCATTCCAGTCAGGACATATTAGTGGAAAAGACAAATTGTCCTGTTGAAAAATCAAAACGTCCTCAATCATAATATGCATATGTGCTTTTCCATGCAACATTGAAAAACATCTATCTCAAACGAAGAAGAAAACAGAAGTTCTCTAATGCAAATTTCATATAAGAGAACACTCATAGCTGTTTGCACACAGATTTGAAGAGCAACATTGCATACTGACGAAAACAATTCATCTGCAAGCAGTCTATGGAGCTTCAATTTGGATCATTACTGTCAATGCATTTTTTAATCATCTTACATCTTGCTCTTCATCCTACTTCTGGATTTCACATTCAGCTTTAGTACAAAATAAAAAGTCACATTTCTTCAAGCATCAACACTTTCTACTAGTTTAAATTCACTACAACACCGCAACAAGAGCAATTCAACTCTCAAAATAACCGAAAGCAAGCAACTTTAAGCACAGTGATAAAAATTCACTTACCATAACTCTATACGGATGATTACATTTGTGAGGTGTAACCTCAACTCCAACAGAGAAGCACTCAATGCAAAGATCAAAATCCGGACACACCCCACATTTTATCCGAATCTTGCCAGATATATCTTTCTGGCAATAATTACAATGGTAAAAAGCTCCTTTGGGCTCGCTAAGCTCCTGGGCTAAACCCTTCTGAGCTGCACTACTATTCTCAGCTACTTCTGCACCTGAAGCTGTTCTCTTTCTCTTACCTCTACTGCAAAATCACCCAATTAAACAATTACCAATCTTAATAACGCAAAAAAGCTCTGAAATTTGAGGCGAAATTGAACAAACCTCTGGTTCGAATCGCCGGGAGCGGATTGTGCCACCGCTCGGGATCGACCCATCGATCGAATTGCACCGAGAGTGGAAGGAAATGTAAAACCCTAATAAATCAAAGTCCTAATTTCAAAACCCTAATTTCTTCAGATTGGGGATTTCTTCGGTTGCAGGAGGATTCGGCCCGACATTTGCAGATTTCAATAACATTAGAGATGAAAAGTCACTTTTGCCCCCACCATCCGACTTATTTACGGATACATATCCGGACGAATAGGACGCGTATCGGGCTGTTTCCAACCGTTTCCGGCTATACCAACACGTACCGGTTAGGTATAGAATTTGTTCTAGGTTACGTCAGATACGTATCAGAAACGGCACGATACACGTTCATTACAACCGGATACGTAGCCGTAAATAAATTGAATCGCGAGGGTAATTACTGACTTTTCATATTAGTTTATTAGTGTTTTTATTAGGAAACATACTTGCGTCCGAACTAGTATGTACGTGTGTGTCCGGATTTTTTGTTATTTATATACTTTCGGTAATATAAATCAAAATCTTAACTGTTCAAAAGTTGGATTAACCAATAAAGATCATCTCTGTAGAAAAATCAATGTAAACAAAATTCGTTTGCTGACCCGATTGCATTAAACAAATTGACAGTTCTGGTGAAAGTTAACAGCCTCATAATTAACCTTTAATTTATTTGATTCATTCGGCTTAATAAACGATTTTTGTTTACTTTGATTTTTTGCAGAGGTGATCTTTATTTGTTAATACAACTTTTGAATAGTTATGATTATGATTCATATTGCCAAAAACGTATAAATAACAGAAAATCCGGATGCATACGTGCATACGGAAGTATTTTCTTTTCACTAACGCAGTGGAGTTGGGTGGTAGCGAGATTGTGTGCTGCTCTCATCTATCTTCCACTGACATTGCGCCACGTAAGCAACTCTCACTCCATTATATATATAAGTACACGTGTCAATATTTCAAGCCTAGACTAGGGTGTGAAAGGTGGAACGGTGCGCACAAGAACACGATATCTGAGGAAGAGAGGCTAATAAGGCTGGCAGTGAAGTACGGCGTTCCCGCTAAAAAAAATAAAAGCCCTAATTTTGGATTTTGGAAAACCCTAATCGCCGTTACCTCCATCTTTCTCGGACTCAGCAGCGCCGCCGCCGCCGTAGCCTTCTTTTAAGTCGTTGGGGAGAAGTCAGCAAGTCTTTCCCGGTAATTGGTTTTATTTTAATTGTAGAGTTAATCGAATTGTTTGTAGAATTTTGCTTAAATCTCTTTAGAAATTGGGTTGGGTCAAAATTTTGTAGCTTGATTACTTGAATAAACCCTAGTTGAATCTGAATGAAAGAAACATATTTTGGTTAAAAAGTGAAACTTGGAACTAAATGGTGGTATTGGTTGGATTTGGGATAGGACTAGCTGAATTGGTTTGCTAAAGGAGTGTTTTTTAGTTCCTAAAGAGTGTAGGGTTGGGCAGGAGACCCTGATTTTGAGACCGGGTCTGCGAAAGGGGTGTATGAGATTTCTGGGTATTGAAAAATAAGTTTTGAATATGGAGTATCCCTGAATCTGTAGGTGTGAGAATGTATAGCTTGTCCTGAGTCTACATTACCCATCTGGCTAGTTATTGCTCTTTGTTAATGCGAGTGTTCGGGATGACTGTCTTTTATCTTTGACCTAATTGTTCATGTTGATTGAGCCATCTTTTTTCGGAACTAATGGTTTACTGCATGTTGTGTATTTAGAGATGGTGGGATTATCTGTAGGAGAAAAGTATTTCATACAGGGTGGCATTGCTCAGGACCTTCGCAGTGATGGTCGGAAAAGATTGACACCTAGGCCCATGTTTGTTGAAACTGGAGTCATCTCCCAGGTTTGATATGTTTCATTTATATTGGATTTTCTTGGTTTGTGTTATTTTTACTTATGTTGTTATAATCTGTATTCTTCATGGCCTTCTTGCAGTCAAATGGTTCATCAAGGTTCAGGATTGGTGCCACCGAAGTCATTGCCAGTGTGAAGGTATTAGATGGGCTTGATGCCTAGCTCTTTAGATTTGTTGGCCTTTGGAATTCGTTTAATGAAATTTCATATTTAGTCTTCTCTATTAAACCCTGGTCTTCTTATTGCACCTGGTATATGTTTGAACAAGTGCAGGCTGAACTTGGAAGGCCAAGCGCATTACATCCTGACAAAGGAAAGGTCTTCATAAATGTTGATTGCAGTCCAACTGCAGCACCAATATTTGAGGTTAGCATTTATGTTATCTGCTATATCTCATTTTTTTACTTTGCAATCGAGGCTAAACAGACATTTTTGTTTCTTCACAGTACACTAGTTATGTGAAACTATTGTCATGAAGAAACTTGTTAACTTCATAATACACGCACACACACACACACCAATATTTTATTTGTATGCTAGCTGAAGCCTTCCTTGTGATGTATGGGTGCAAAGAACATAATGGTATCAATATAGTCTTCTTACAAAAAACAGAACAGAAAAGAAACAACAATATGGTTATAGCCTCACTTAAAGGGTTAATCTAGTGCATAATGATAAAATATGAAAACTAAATCTCAACTTCTGTTTATTTATTGTCTTTCTGTAATCCTCTGATGCAAACTTTTCTTTTTGGAGCATGAACTACTGAACCATTGCAAAGCCTCTTTTGCTTTTGTCCGTACTCTTCTGAAGCTGTTGTTTGTTTCATTTTTATAGGGCAGAGGGGGTGAAGAGCTATCCGCAGAACTCTCAGTTGCTCTTCAGCGTTGTCTATTGGGCGGTAAAAGTGGATCAGGTCTGTACTATCATTTAAATAAGAGGACCACAATTAAATTGTATTGTGTTTTAGTTTATTTTTTAAATTCTGTACATCTCTGTACAGTCAATATATCATTTAACTGTGCAACCATTTTAATCCATCTTACTATTGATAAAAATGGTTGTGTTTATTTGTCCCAGGTGCTGGAATTGATCTCTCTTCTCTGGCAATTGTGGATGGAAAGATTTGTTGGGATCTTTACATTGAAGGCCTTGTTGTTAGCTCAGACGGAAATCTACTAGATGCCCTAGGTGCTGCTATTAAGGTACTCTTGGTATTCTGAATTATGTAGAACATACTCTTATTTATTTTCCCTTCATGCAAATATACTAACAGGACTATATAGGAATTTTCTGGTGGTTATAAGGTTTATCTAGTTTCAAAGAGAGAATAGATGAATGATATCTTTTCGTTTGAAGAGCTTGTCGAGAATGAAGTTGAGGATATATAAACTAACACACAATACTAGTTATATCCTGACATTTTACGAGTTTGAGCCTAGTTCTCTTATCCAACCTGTCCTTACAATCATTTAGCCATATTCTTTCTTTTTTGTGGTAACTGAGTTGCATTAGCAATCCTAATTTCTGTCAAAAGAAAAGGAGGAAAAGTTAAAACTGAGTGCAGTTATTTTGGTTATTGCATATCATGCTACCGCTCAGCCTCAAAGCCTTTCTGGGTAGAGAATGGAGATATCTGTTTGCTCTGTTTCTTTTGAGTTTTGTTTTTTTTGGTTCTGGGTTATAGGTTTCTGTTGTATTGTTTTTTTTTTTCCTCTTCTAATGCAATATTGCAAATATGCACATAGTTCTTCTTGGAAAGCTAAAAAGTAATTTCCAGGATTTTATTTGTGCGTACATCGAAATGAAATCCTCTCTGCTTGAGTCTTCTCCTTAAATCCATGAAGATGCGCTCCAATGAAATTGGATTACATTTTTTGCTCATCCCCATCTCAAGATTTTGTTAGTGGTGGTCTTGGCTTCGTTTTGGACAGGGGAAATCTTGTCAGACGTATTTTGATTTCTCCAATTGCTTGTATCTCTAACTTTGGAAGAAAACTGCAGAGCTGGGTCGATTGAGTGCATAGCACAGCAGCAATACTTGTAGGCTAAAACTATAGAACAAGGATTGGGTGTTTGATTAGTGAGGACTGATGGGTGAATCCAATATTGGTATTGTTGCAACATGATGCAACTATTATCAACAAATAGATAGGAAATAAAGGGACATGTTTGATAAAACTACTATCAAATAACAGATAGGAAATAAAAAAATTGGTAATTGCATATAAAGTTATGTAAGAATAAAAACTCATATTCCCAAAGGCTGCTTTGAGCAATACAGGCATCCCAAGAGTAAATGTTGCAGCTGGTGTGGAAGGAGATGACCAACCAGAGGTTGACGTAAGTGATGAGGAATTTCTGCAGTTTGACACAACCAAAGTCCCCGTCATTGTTACATTAACGGAGGTGATATTATCTGACCTATCTCTTATGTCTTCAGCAAACTTCCATGTTTATTACCCATTATTAATCTCTACCCATATGCTTTTCAGGTCGGTAGGCACTATATTGTAGATGCGACATCAGAAGAGGAATCCCAAATGAACTCGGCTGTTTCTATATCAGTCAACAGGCAAGGGAACATATGTGGGTTGACAAAAAGGGGTGGTGCGGGACTAGATCCAAGCATCATTCTTGACATGATATCTGTGGCACAAAGCGTAAGTGAGAGGCTGATAAACACATTGGATTCAAAGATAGCCGCGGCTGAAGCTGGTGAAGATGTGTTGTGATGGTAAGTAGAACCTCTGATACATTAAAGTAGGCATAGGTGGGTTCACACAGGTCCTAGTTATATGGAAGATTGTAATTCTGATAGTACAAAAGAGCTATGCTAATAATCCCAAATTTGTTGTATTGATATTTGGAATCTTTGTCCAAAAATGAGTATTGGCATGCTGTTGAAGACTTGTGAGTTATTGCTGAGAAAGCTTTTGTAGTCCAGATATCCATTGTTTTGTGTTTTGACACTGGTTTCATTGGTTTAATGAGAAATATGAACGACGACTCCTCTCCAACTTTGGGATTCATTACTTGTGTTTGGAAGGATCAAGATATTGTTTTGGCATTGGATTAGTGATAGATCCTGACTCCTGAGGCGGATACTCCGACATGAAGTCAAACCGAAATTCTAAAAACAAGCTCCCTGAGCATCAATTGACTGCAACAATGATGTGAAAAATGAGAAAGAGCAAATAAGAAATCTCAAGTATAATATAAATTCTAGAATAATATGTCAAATTGACCTAAAAACGGTGTTACTACTTCAAGTGAGACGAATTTCGTAGGTCAATTATGTTACCAGTGAACTCTCAAAATACAATTTCACTCTCTTTCTCATTAGTTAGCCGGTATATATTAATATTTACGTGTACCAATTTACATATGGGCACTTTTCACGTTTGAGCCCACATTTAGAGAAATTCTTAGGTGCAACAGCCGTACCACCTGACATATGCCCACCTGACATATGCCCACCTAATCACTCTTTGACACTTGTTTGTTTTTTTTTTTTTCTACACCTGTCTTCTTCTTCTTCTTCCTCCTTTCTCCGGCAAATCTTCTTCCTTTCTCCGGTCGAAAACCGATCCCCTCCGATCTTCTTTCCCTCTGCCCAGCCGCCGCCTCTGCAACCCTCGCCGCCTCCACCGTAAGCCGCCTCCGCCTCCACCGTAAAGGAAGAAGAAGCTTCGTCGGTTCGCCGGAGGAAGGAAGAAGAAGCTTCGCCGGGGAAGAGGAAGGAAGAGGACGCCTCCACCAACCCGTGTAAGCTTTGCCGGAGGAAGAAAGAAGAAGTGTCGGAGCAGAGGAAGGAAGAGGAAGAGAAGAAGAACGCAGGGGTGGGGGGGGGGGGGGGGGGGTTGGGGAAGGAAAAAAAACAAGGTGTCGCTGTGTGACTGGTGGGTCGCACATGACACGTGGTGCATTAGCCGCACCTAAGACTTTCTCCCACATTTATATTCTTCACAATAATAATCAAAAGTTTCCACAATATCTGATGTGGAAATTTACTTACGTAATTTTTGTTTGGGAAATATTTTTGACAAATATTCATTTGCTACTTGTTCTCGACTCGTTGGTTACACACAAGGTGAAGCACAGTCAGAGCTCATTCTGCACCATCATCTTCATCCTCAGCCTCCAACAAGGTTAGTGAGTCTTCATCACCCTTTTCCCAGTTCATCCCTTTTCTAATCAACGCCTGCCTTCAGTTCTTTTCAATTTTCTGTCTCACTGGATCAAATTCTGATAGAAATTTTCATATTGATCCGCAAACTTGAATCTATCTGCTTGTAAGAACTTACAGACCTAAAATACAGAACTGGGTTCTACATGATACGCTAGCTTAACTATGAATAAACTCCCATTACGTCAAATTTCAATCTTGCCCACTTCAATTCCTAAAGAACCCACCTTTACAAAACCCTCAGTTTATGTGAAACTGGAAACAAGGAATTGGAACCCAATTCCTATTCCCCACAGAACCATTCCTGAACCCAAAGGCCAAGACCTTGATTTTGTTAATGTTGTAAACAGCCATTTGATTCACTCTGACTGGGCCAAGCTCAACTCTTTAGCCAATGGTCTAACTGCTTTCAGAGTGAAACATGTTTTCCTGAAAGTTCAGAAAGACTATGTTGTTTCCCTTGAGTTTTTCAACTGGGTTGGAACTCACAAACCGACTTCACTTACCCTCGAAACACATTCCATGATTCTCCACATTCTCACCAAGTATCGAAAGTTCAAGTCTGCCGAGTCGATTTTGAGGAAGATTCTTGTGCCAGGGAACATAGACTTGCCTTCCAAGCTGTTTGAGGCGATACTGTATTCGTACCGCTCGTGTGATTCCTCTCCTCGGGTTTTTGACTCGCTTTTCAAGACATTTGCGCATATGAAGAAGTTTAGGAATGCCACAGACACGTTTTGTAGGATGAAGGATTATGGGTTTTACCCGACGGTTGAGTCTTGCAATGCATATGTGAGCTCATTGCTTGATTTGAATAGAGCTGATGTTGCTTTGGCGTTCTATAGAGAAATGAGGCGGTGTCGGATTTCACCAAATGTTTATACTCTTAATATGGTTATGTGTGCTTACTGTAGAGTGGGGAAATTAGAGAATGCTGTTGAGGTCCTTGAGAAGATGGAGAGCATGGGTTTCAGTGCCACCGTTGTGTCGTATAATACACTGATTGCAGGACATTGCAATAAGGGTCTTCTGAGTTCTGCTGTGAAGTTCAAAAACTTGATGGTGAAGAATGGATTGCACCCGAGTGTGGTAACTTTTAACACGCTTATTGATGGGTTCTGTAAGCAAGGTAAACTACCAGAAGCAAATATAATTTTTAGTGAGATGAAAGCTGCAAATGTGGCTCCTAATACAGTAACCTATAATACCCTGATAAATGGGTATGGTCAAGCAGGTAATAGTGAGATGGGTAGTAGGCTTTTTGAGGAGATGTCGAAGAATCGAGTAAGTGCTGATATTCTGACTTATAATGGACTGATTTTGGGACTATGCAAGGAGGGTAAAACGAAGAAAGCTGCATATCTGGTAAAAGAGCTTGACAGTAAGAACTTTGTCCCAAATGCCTCAACCTTTTCTGCCCTTGTTGGTGGGGAGTGTGTGAGAAAGAACTCAGATCGTGCTTTTCTGTTGTATAAAAGCATGGTCAGGAGCGGCTATCATCCTGATGAACATACTTTTAAGATGTTGTTGTCTAGTTTTTGCAATAATAGGGATTTTGATGGAGCAGTGGAAATCTTGAAAGAAATGTTTGAGAGAAATTTTGTTCCTGATTCAGATATCGTATCTGATCTTTGTCTGGGACTTAGACGTTGCGGGAAAGGAAAATTGGTAGAATTGCTATGCCGAGAGATGGAATCTAGACGCCTCATACCTCAAGATTTTGACATGGCTAAGATTATCTGCTGTGGAGAAGAGAATGAGAATGCAGAAGTAGGAAACATGTAAATTCTAAACAATGTTTTCCTTGTAACAGTCAAAATATAAGCTTCTAAATAGTGTCTAACTTCAGTTTGTAGTCTCATTGTATCGAATCTCAATTAATTTTTCTGACATAAAACTTATATTTGCCATTACATAAAAAGTAAGCCATTTCATTAAAAAAATTGTTGAAGAAAGGAAGAAAAATATGTGCCAACACAACAGAACTAAGACGATCGTATTTCCACGGAGCTGTCATATGAAGAGGAATAAGCAGTAGCAGACTTTGGACTAGAACGACTCGTTCGTACTTTCAATCCTACGTCTGCCTCTAATTGTCATCCGTATCGGCTGCCACCTCACTTGAGACCTCCTCCTATAGTCAAACGTCTTTGCAAACCATTCATGTTTCTTGTTTCCCAAAGTGTTTCCAGCAACCACTCCAACTACTAGCCCACTTACAACTCCCGGCAGAACCACAAACCAATCTAATTCAACCTGAATCCCAGATTCATCGTCTTCTTCGGTCATCGAAGGTGGCTGCATTGAGCTATCAGAACCTTCACATTTCTTTAACAAAGGCTCTCCACACAAACCTGAGTTTCCTTCGTACAGTTCCTCTTGGAATGTACCAAATTGTTGTCCATGTGGGATAGGGCCTGAAAGGTGATTTTGGGATACATTGAAGTATGCAAGGAAAGTGAGTTCGGCTAAATTGCCGGGGATCTCTCCTGAGAGTTGATTTTGAGAGAGATCCAAGGATTCAAGAGCAGACAATTTCCCCAAAGATGAGGGGATGTGACCATTGAGAGTGTTGTTGGAAAGATTAAGCAAATGAAGCCCTGTGAGATTCCCAATAGCACCAGGAATGGCGCCTTCAAATCTATTACTTGAGAAATCTATAAACCAGAGAAGATAAGGTGTCTTCAAATACTTCAACTCTACACCTTTGCCGAAAATGGTCATTGAGTAATCATACTGGTGAATTGTGTATGTGGCGACCATTATGGTGTCTTGAAAATATGTCTTCACTTCATCAACAGATTTTTTCATGCAATTCCAGCTCTCTAAGTAATCAGAAGGCAACGAACTTGAGAAACCATTGTTGGATAGGTCAATAACGCAAAGGTTTGGGAATTCATGGTTAGTTGCAGGTTTGCCAATAGTGCCATGAAATCCATTAGTCCCCAGAATGAATACCCTTAGTACAGGAAGTTCTCCTAACCATGATGGGAAGCTGTCACTAATGTGATTGTTTCCGAAATCAAGAAACTCTAACCGAGTGCATTTTGCCATTGATCTTGGTAGCTTACCCTGTAGCTGATTATAACTCATATCAACCATCTTTAGTGAACTGTTTCCGGTTGGACACATTTGATCAGGAATATCACCATGAAAAGAATTGTTGCGGAGCTTCAGAATTTCGAATGCAGTAGAGTTCCCTAAACATTGTGGAAGCATGCCACTTAGGTTGTTGTTGGAAAAATCAAGAATAAACAGATCTTTCAAGTTGCAAAAAGATGCTGAAATCCCTCCAGTATAACCATTGTTTGGCACAGAATAAAATTCAACCGACAGTGGGGGAATCAGCAATGGCCCTTGTAACCTGTTGGATCCAAGCTCTAAAAGATGCAGATTCTTCCATGGAAGATTGACAGGATTTTGCTCAAATCCTGTCAGAGAGTTGTGAGAGAGGTTCAAATACCACAGAGATTCACCAGTTGAGTTCCACAGCCATCTTGGTATTTGGCCATGAATGTTGTTATCAGAAAGGTCTAGCTCCACCAATTTACTATTATCATGTAAAAAATCTGGAAACTCTGTTAAGTTGCATGACCCCAATGCTAGAGCAACAAACTTTGGAGAAGTAGCAGCCAAACCAGTTTTGATGTGCACAGATAATTTGCTGAACGAAAGTCGCAGCACTGTTAACATTTTGAGCTTGAAAAATTCTTCCAACGCAACAGTTCCACTCAAGTTATTCGAGGACAAGTCGATATACTGAAGGTTTGTAAGCTGGAAAAATGACCTTGGAATTGCTCCTTGCAGATTGTTGAATGGGAAGTATGGAGCAGTTAGTTTGGTCAGGTTGACAAGCCAAGATGGGATTTCACCTGTGATTTGGTTATAGGCCAAGTCTAACTCTTGAATCTGAGTCAGGTTAGCAACAAAACTCGGGAACTCTCCTTCTAAGTAGGTATAGGCAAGGCTCAAGTGGTAGAGTTTGGTTAACTTTCCAACCCAAGACCAGGACTCAGAAATTTGGCCACTGAAACTGTTTCTTGAAACATCGAAGTAAGTATAACTGTGATAGAAAAAGAAAGAAAGGCTAAGGTAACTGAGCTGTGTAAGGTTTCCGAGTGAAGATGGAACATAAGGATAAAAATTACACAATGCAAGGTTCAAGTACTCTAAGGAGCTTAGGTCTCCAATTGAAGCAGGTATATGACCAGAGAAATTTGTCCTTGCAACATTCAGTTTCTTGAAGGGACTAGTCTTGTTAAATTCAGGAAAGAAACCGGTTAAGTCTTCGTTATATGTCAAATCAAGAACTTCCAAGTTTGGTAGCTGAAAAATGCCTACTGGAAATTCTCCAGACAAACCACAGCTTTGAAGATAGAGAGATTTGAGAGAAGTTGCATTTGCAAAGATACCGGGTAGAGTGGAGGGTATGTGTACCTTATTAAGATGAAGTTCTTTTATGTTGGTTAGATTTTGAACTATACTTCTGAGGTTGGCATGTGTCAGTTCCAAAATCTTGTAAGATGAAAAATGATCATAATCAAATGTCAGATCCAAATAGCTAGTAGCAGAAAGATCAAGAGTAGACAGCTTGGAAAGGTATGAAATTTCTGATGGAATTTGGCCAGAAAATGAAGACTGAGAAAGGTTCAGAAATGTTAGACTGGTAAGATCATGGCCTAATCTTGAAGGTATTTCTGAGAAGTTGAAGTGATTATCCGAAAGGTCTAGCCTTTGCAAGTGAACAAGCTGGAAAAGGCTGCTGCTGGAGTTGAGAGAACCATAGAGGCAGCTGCTGTTGAGGTTGAGGCCAATAACATGGCCAGTGTCCTCATTGCACTCCACACCATCCCATGAGCAGCAATTGCTCCTCGCCCCTTCTTGCGTCCATGATGCAACCTTCGGATAAGCGAAAGGATCTAAAGATGCAGACTTGCTTGTTGTAAAGCTTTGGTTGAACTGGATCAAGGCAGAACACTCATCTGCATGACCAATTGTCTGCACAAATGAAGCACATTGGGAAGCATTGAGCAACAGAAAGAGCAACAGAAAGATAAGGCATTGCACAGCATACAAGTAACAACTTGGCAATCCCATTCCCATGAGAATGATTTTGTTTTCTGATTTGTTTATCAAGATGGCCAAACTTGTAATATATAGGTTATGGCAAAGGATCAGGTAAATAATATACAACTCATGTCGATTTGCTTCTATAAATAGGGGGAATCTCAGTAGTGTCGAACCAAAAATGGAAGTCACTGAAGTTGGAAAAGTAAATCTATAGTAAACAATAAAACCTGCCCATCTGTTAGATCCTGATTGCATGTTGATTGCATTTAGTTTTGTTTTTGATTGCACATAATTTTGATTTTGATTAATAAACAGACATCTACCCTTATGTACCTCTTCTCGAGACATACCCAAAAAATATATATATACTTCCAGGAGGAAGTCGTAAAGTGATATGAATTTCATAAAATCTAGATGCTTCATATAATCTCAGAGAGACACGCACCTTTCATAATTCATTCCAGTCATTCTCAAGTTCAGTAATTCAACTATCTTTGTCAATATATCTAGCATTATCCATGAAGACTTCAAAGGCTTCAATGATCAGGCATTTCATCAAATTCCACATACGTTGTTGTCAAGCTAATCCTCTTAGACAATTCTCCCCAATCCTGAAGCTTGCCCTTGACTTTTGAACACAAGTATACTTAATTTCTCCATGGATCATTCTTCAAGATAATGTTGATAAGTAACTACAGGTCTCCTCGATCATTTCCCTTCAAAATCGTTTACCATTGCCAGGAGAGACAAAGAAGCAGAAGCACAAGGCTATTATATTGACTTGCAAAATCTCATCGGATTGGACACCTTGCAATCTTTCATCATCCATTATCGCGTTTTGTAGCAGTTTCAACTTTCATGTCATCAGCCATGATCAAGACTGGAAACCCTAGAAACCAGATGATCATGACAACATACATTGTTGTCAAGCCAGCCACTTAAGAAAGTCAGATATCAGCAATTTGGTTTCAATGAATTTAGAAGGGTTGTCTACAAATTTGGTTTCAATGATTTGTCCTCCCAATCAAAAGTTTTAGGTTTATGAAAATTTGGTTTTATAGAAATCCTAAAAGTTTTAAGTCGAAGGCAAACAGAAAATAACAAAGAAAGCCTAGCTAGCTACGTGACTAATGCCACGGTTCAGTTTATGAACATTAGAACACAATATGCTATGGCAAATACTAAAGGCTTTTTCCTCTATGCGTCACACTGACTTTGTGAGAAAACTTCTCGCAACACATGCAGTTTGTATGGCATAAACAGCACACAAAAACTTTGGTCTTTTGCCATTTAAAACGAAAGTAATTTCATTCTCTTGATAACTTGATCGATTTGATATATGTGTGTGTCTGAAAATGATTATCAACTGAGAATGATTATCAATTATCTTTCTACATACATTTATTTTCACTTGAGAATTGGGACACTGGATGAAACCAAAAATTATAGTAAAATATCAAGAATAACATTTAGATACATGCTTATAAAAAAAAACGTTTAGATACATGAATTAAGTTCTGGAAGGAGTCTGGGCCACCATGACTCAATGATGTAGTAATAAATGAAATGTTCCATTGATGTATTGATGTAAGATAGAGTGTGGCGCTATTTTTCCTTGCTTAGATCATGTAAGGTTTTTTAGCGAGGTTACTTTGTACCTCCTAGGAAAATGAGAATTAAAAATTTTTTTTTTCTCAAACGATGAAAACCGATCGATTCAAATGAATAGATGCTTACGACAGATCCATTCAAATAAGATGAAAAGCATTTTTCGATCCCAATTCAATCTCCTTCATTAATACAGTACATAATGGCTAATTGTCTTATTTTCATATGATCTTATATGTCTAAACCAGAGGCGTGATTATATACGCCAACAAAACTTGAATCGATTTGAAGTTTCATACTAGATATATCTGCTTTCCATTATTTGATAGCATAAGGAAAATAATTTCCGTTGTTCAATCGCGATGCACAGAAATATCAGAACAAATATCATAATTGACCCAATTGCTATCAAACACGCAGACCACATCATGAAAATCAATACCAGCAAGAAAAAACATACAGTTCATCTGCACGGATTAATTGCCAACAAAACGTTTATTAACGAAAATTAAACGACAGAGAGGTGGTCCTAACCTCCAAGCAGGCACACTTTGGT
Source organism: Fragaria vesca subsp. vesca (assembly GCF_000184155.1). Taxonomy (NCBI): domain Eukaryota; kingdom Viridiplantae; phylum Streptophyta; class Magnoliopsida; order Rosales; family Rosaceae; genus Fragaria; species Fragaria vesca. The sequence continues at coordinate 22,473,567 of NC_020496.1, read as the reverse complement.
GTTACTAATTCAATTGTGAAAAAACATAAGCATATTTAAGGGGACGGATTACGGATTAATCACATGGAGTACGACCTAGCTACCAAGCAACGGTGCTCCGGTACAGTATTAAACTCCGGCCAGTACAAAATAAGAACAACCGAGTATATTTATACAAGCAGATCTGGATCTTCATTTATGCAAACACAAGCTAGCTTCGAAAATGGCAGGTGAGCTTGTTAGGGTGATGCAGTGGGAGGGAGAATGTTTCGGGAGGCTATGGACTGCCATTGATGTAATCATGCACTGTCATTGTTCTTCTGGCTATGCATGGCCTCGCTCTTCTAGCGCCGTTTCATTTCAGCTGGTCTGCATTTTGGACGGCCATGGTGATCTTCTATGTCACCGGTCTCGGCGTAACTGTCTCTTACCATAGGAACCTTACCGGAGTTTTAAGCTTCCAAAATGGCTCGAGTACTCTCTTGCTTATTGCGCCGTTCTTTCACTTCAGGTTTGTGATCGAACAATATTAGCCATGCATGATGCATCTTAGCTTGTACCTTAGTAGTACGTACTACGTAGTACTCATATATATATATATATATATATGCTTGCTTGTTGCTTATTTTGATTTGTAGGGGAGTCCGATTGATTGGGTGAGCACACACAGAACCCACCATAGGTTTGCAGACACATCGAGTGACCCTCATACACCATTGAAGGGGTTTTGGTATAGTCATGTTGGTTGGATCATTGCTTATCATTCTCGCTTTGCCACTGTACGTCTCTCTCTCTCTCTCTCTCTCTCTCTCTGTGATGGAGTTTTCATTCAGAATGTTGTCGTTGCAGGATGAAGCAAAGTTACTGAAGAACGTTGAAGATTTAAAGAGAAGTGGTACTATAGGTTTCTGCATTATACGTACCACTTTCATGCAGTTTCTCTTTGGAGTTGTATTGTATGCAGCAGGAGGACTACCCTTTCTAGTATGGGGACTGGTAAGGAATTATGGATAAGTCTGCTATTTTCTTCCAATAAAAGTAGTACTCATTGATCTTTGCGTACTGCTGGATCTGGTAACTCATGCATATATAGTAACTTGATCTTATTTTAGTAGATCTTATGCATAAATTTACTTTGTATTTTGATGTAGGGTGTCAGGATGGTAGTTACCCACCACATAACGTTTTAGATAAATTCGATTTGCCATATTTGGGGAAAGCAAGTTTGGGAAACCCATGATTAGTTGAAAAACAATTGGTATGTATTCACGTTTCTCATTTTAGAGAAGCTGGATCATTTTGGATATATCAAAAAATTTGTATATACCAACATGCACATTGCACAAGGTCGATATATGACCTAAAATTTCATGATCACCGACCATTAGATTGAAATTCAATGTTGAAATTGAATAAAGCAAAATATTGTAATTGTTTTAATCTCAAATCTTTGAGTTTCAATCTGATGGTAAGTAATAATGAAATTACTTCTTGGTTGATTGTTCACCCGGTGAATATTATCGATTCTTTATAACTAATATTTGAGAGGAAATGATTTGTGATTCAACTATTTGGTAATTAGTAATGAATTTTAATTGTTTGACATAGGTTTTTTGGAGTGCTAGCACTTGGTGAAGGATGGCATAATAACCACCATGCGTTTGAGTACTCAGCTCGACAAGGTCTGGAGTGGTGGCAAATGATGTTGCATGGTATTTCATTAGGTTTCTGGAAGCTATTGGTTTGGCGACGGATGTTAAGCTCCCCAGTGAATCTCAAATGAAACAAAAAAATTTATGCAACAAACTGAAATGAAATGGGAACATAAATTTTAGCAGTGAACAATATTGTGCTGTCGCATATTAAGATTATTGTCATAGGCTTATAGCTCTTCTGTAATGTGTGGATCATTTGGCAAATGAATCCTTTGATAGATGATGCTGCGTTTGTAACATCATCAAATAAAAATGTACTGTACTAACTGCCAACCTCTTCATCAAAACCTATTAGCTTTATAGAATTATAGAAAATTAGAAATCCCAAAAGTTTTAAGTTGTAGCCAAACAGAAAATAACAAAGAAAGCCTACATGACTGTAATGCTACGGTTTTATTATGAACATCAGCACAATACGCTATGGCAGGTACTAACATGTAAAGGCCTTTTCCTCAATGCATCACACCGACTTTGTGAGAAACTTCTCACAACACTGCAGTTTGTATGGCAATAAGCAACACACAAAAACATTGGTCTTCTGCCATTTAAAACGGAAATAACTTGATCAACTTGATTATTTTCTGTATGCGTGAAAAGGACTACCAATTATGTTTCTACATACATTAGAATTGGGACACTGGAAGAACCAAAAATTATAATAAAATTTTTGGAGCAGCAACTGAAAAAAAACTCATTGTCTTTTATGTTTTTCAAACAATGAGAACTTATTCAAATTAATCATATATTAATTGATCACATAATTATACAAACTACCCTCGTATGAGTCATATCAGTGCGATGTGTGAAACACTTTTTGGCTTAGCTTTATAGTAGTAGAGATAACATGAACAACATTTTCAATCCCGATTCAATCTCTTTAATAAATGCAGGAATAGAAGGACGTCTTATTTTCATGTGATCTTGTACATCTGAAAGAGAAAACCCAATTATCAACATGAACAAGAGGGTTAATTCAGTTGCTCAGCTTATCTTCATGTGATATTATAAGTCTAAATGCATGAATAGTTTTAGATTGGGCGACATGAACGAGAAAGTTAATTCAGTTGAATCATATCATAAACTTCAATTGCTTATTCAAAAATATCACAAACTGTTTATTATTAAGTTTATATAATAAAGACAATAAACATTTCCACATTCAACAATAGTATGGTAATGTCCAGAGACAAACAAAGAATGCAGCTCCGGATGGATCACGGGATAGGCTGGTGAGCTGAAACAGTACGCAGTTAAGCTGAGCAAGTATGAAAACGAGAAAATATGAAAACGAGAAAAGAAGAATATGTTGTTTGAAAACCATTAAATATGTACATTCAAAGCAGTGTGGGCGGTGGTTACTGGTTAGTTGTAGCAAATGATGTATCTGATATCATATACTTACCTGTATCGTGCTTAATGATTTGGGCTAAACTTGGTCATCATGACAAAGTAGAGCCTTTTAAAAAAAAAAAAAAAAATTTTAAATAACTCACACACCCTACAAATGTCAATGAGATTTGAACCCATGAGTCCATGACCTCAAAGTTGTTAGTTAACACATTAACCAACCAGGCCACGGCTTAAGTGAGCCTTGCTAAGCAAGAAAGATACCAATCGAAATCAGATTGTTGAAATTTACATACATGCCGATATATTGACAAACATTTAATTAGTGACAAAAAGAAAAAGATTCGAAAATAATAAGCAGTTGCAGTATTGATGTTCACAACTACCTTCCTTGATGTTTTTGCAAATCTTGGTCATGAGCCCTGGTCTCAGAAGATTTGGTTTAGTATCCTCCCATCTCAAGCTGCTCAAGCTCTTCATCTAGATTCTATTAATAGATTCTATTAATATCGGATGCTCGATCTAGAGGCTCCTCTTTGTAACCTTCTTGAAAACAAAAAAAGGAAAAGAACACACACTAGTACTGTAATGCTTGTCATACCCAATCGAAAAGTTTTTATTTTCAATTTTTATAGCCCTGAGGTTATAACATGCCTATCACTAAGGAGGGGGAGGTTCAGCAGAGGGGGGGGAGGTCCAGCACGTGGTAGTTGGCTGCAAATTCTGCCTGTGTTTCCAGCAGGCATGCTGTGCCATTCGGCACAACAGAATTTTCTATGAAAAATGATTATAGAAATCCCAAAAGATCGAGGAATTGAAGATACGAAGAATTCCAAAACAATATTCCTCCCAAATATGGCTGACAGCAACCAAAATGATTCATAATACGTCAAGAATTGTAGCCTAATCCCATCCCCACATACAGATAGTCACATAATCAAGTTACTAATCCACTTCCAAAGATGAATTTGGGTGCTAATAAACAACTACATATAGACAGTGTATTCCTTAATTAACTATTCAAATGTGTAAGTTGAAGCCAAACACAAAATAACAAAGAAAGCTAAGCCTACGTGACTGTAATGCCACGGTTCGATTTCTGAACATTAGCACAATACGTTATGGCAAACCTTTTCCTCTATAAAAGAACTCCCACATTTCATACTTCATATCCTCCATCATCGAGCATAGACAACATTTCTCACAAACAGTTCAACCAAAGCTCGAGTTAGATGGCTTCCAAGTCTACATTTTCAGTGGCAATATTGCTACTATTTCTAGCTGTTGGATCCAATGCAGGTGGAATTGCTATATACTGGGGCCAAAATGGGAATGAAGGCACATTAGCGGAAACTTGTGGTTCAGGGAACTACCAATTCGTAAACTTAGCTTTCCTCTCATCATTTGGTAATGGCCAAACCCCTACCATAAACCTTGCCGGTCACTGTGACCCCTCCACTGATGAATGCACCAAGTTGAGCCCCGATATCAAGTCCTGCCAGGCCAAAGGCATTAAGGTCATACTCTCCATAGGAGGAGCTTCAGGGAGCTACTCATTGGCGTCATCCGACGATGCTCGCCAAGTTGCTACTTACTTGTGGAACAACTTCTTGGGAGGGCAGTCCTCTTCAAGGCCGTTGGGAGATGCAGTTTTGGATGGAGTTGATTTTGACATTGAGGGAGGGTCTGATCAATATTGGGATGACCTCGCGAGGTACCTTTCCGGTTACAGCAACAAGGGCAAGAAAGTTTACTTGACTGCTGCTCCACAGTGTCCCTTTCCTGATGCTTATGTTGGAAATGCACTCAACACAGGCCTCTTCGACTTTGTTTGGGTGCAATTCTACAACAACCCTCCTTGCCAGTACACTTCTGGAGATATTTCAAACCTAGAAAATGGTTGGAAGCAATGGACTACTGCCATTCCTGCACATAAGATTTTCTTAGGACTTCCTGCCGCACCCCAAGCTGCTGGTAGTGGATTTATTCCAGCGACTGATCTTAACTCACAAGTCCTTCCGGCTATCAAAAATTCAGCAAAATATGGAGGTGTCATGCTTTGGTCCAAGTATTATGATGATCTCGATGGATACAGCTCCTCCATCAAGAATGATGTCTAGAATGTAAACTTCAAAGGATCCAGCTTATGTAGACCTTCACTATCATTATATAAAAAGACGTATTGTATATGGAGTAATTGTGTGGAGACTTGATTATGTGTTAACACTTAACACAGTCTTGAGTACTTATTGTTCATATATCTAAGATTTAAGGTACGTAAGAGGTGTCTAGTTTCCAAGTCTCACTGCATATCTGTGTTTCCAATTTTCACTCATTGGAAATGTTGGCCTAACCTAAAAATAATGCACAGAGGTGTCTAAAACAACAAGAAGAACACTGCCTGAAAAATCCCTATCTAGTACTTCAACTACATCCGATATCTTAAATATTCTGGTGCATTTGTTTGTTAGTCAAGTTTGTATATTTTGAATTTTTCGCAGACTGATAGTCTGGTGTACTTTAATGTTGTATACACATCCTGTCACTAACCTTGAGGATGAAGCTATCTAGCTACTATCCGCATTTAGAGTTTGGGACGTACACATGTACCTCATTGAGCAATAATAGGTCTATTCCCTTCAAATTGAGCATAAATAAAAAAGTGAAGAAATGGGAATCTATTCGTTCTTAGCTTCTGTTCTGTATCATACACAAGTAGAACTGGGATTTCAATAAAGAAATTTCATTTTTCAGGATCAATTTTGGGCCTTTATAACCAATTTTTTTACTACTGAAATGAAATCAAGCAGGAACATGGGAATAGTACTAACCTTGATCAAGGCAGAGGAAGAAGGTAGTGGTGCACAATATATCAATGAGCTCTGTCTCTGCTTCACTACATCAAGCAAGAAAGAAAAAGAAATCAGTAAAATTTGATTGATTTCAAAAAGGTTTCCAGATTAACGCACTTGTAAATCACGTTTTGATCTGATCAAGAATTAACTCGGATTTATTACCTGACAAACATGAATTTCTCCAATTGATAGACTTTGGGCCTCTGACTGGACTTTGTTTCATGTGGGGCCCCTTTCTTCACAGCCCACACATCTCTCTTCTTGCTTGTCCATTAAGCTTGCATCAAGAGCCACAAGGGCCAAGACCAAATGGAACTGTGAAAATCAGCAACAAGGACAAACAGAGGCAACAAACAACAGTACATCCTAAAGTCTCTATCCATGGCAGGTATATCTATAGCGACCACACAGTCCTCATCCATTATGTAATTGAAACAATAATTAGCAGCATTGTAAATAAGAAAGCGATAGGATAAAGTAATGGCATCCGTTTAGCTATAATTTGTCGAATATGAACATGATGAACACAAGCACCATATAATATTGTATGATTTCATCTCTCGAGAGCTACGTCTAACTCATATAATCAAATAATGAAGGAACATTTACACAAACTTATGCTTCTCAGAATTACCATTATAGCTTTTCTCTCATTACCGTTGGGAGATGCTGTTTTGGATGGAGTTAGACTTTAACAATGAAGGAGGAACTAAGAAACAGAAGGTACCTTTCCATCCAAACTACCAAGTGACCAAACAGAAGAAGTTACATATTAGCAAATATAATATATTATGCCAAAGATATTCTAGCTGATCTTCTGAGATGCTAAGCCAACGCACACCAGACATGACCAAGAAGCAACAAGTTAGGCACACTAGCAACATAAATATAGGGAAACGTACCAAACTCCTAGCTCATGATAGAAGCTCTGTGCTTTGTCCATCAAGGAGTTTAACTTCTTAGTTATATGCAACCCACAAACCTACATACACATGTACTAAGAAAATAGAAAATTTCATAGGAATGGGAATGGGATCATCCTGGTTCGACTTCTTTTTGGTACATCAATTTATACTCTTGTTGCTCATTAATTTTTCATGCTGGTTTTCTTTTGTACAGACGCAAACACTTTGCCACGATGACGAACGCTCTGCGTTGTTGCAGTTCAAAGCTAGTTTCACTATAGACATGTCTGCTTCCCAAGATCCCTTTGCTTATCCGAAAGTTGAATCTTGGGGTAGTCTAGAAAGAAATCCTCAAAGCAGTAATTGTTGTTCATGGGATGGTGTTGAATGCAACAACGACTCTGGCCATGTCATTAGCCTTGACCTTGCCAGCAGTTATCTTCATGGTTCCATCGATTCCAATAGCAGCCTTTTTCAACTTGTTCACTTGCAGAGGCTTGACCTCTCTGACAACAACTTCAGCTACTCTCAAGTACCATCCAGATTAGGCCATGATCTTACTAGTCTTACATATCTCAACCTTTCAATGTCTTCATTTTCTGGGCACATTCCATCAGAGGTTTCATTTCTATCCAAACTGTCTATGCTTGATCTGCATATGCCATATTCTTTGGCTAATCTGACTCAACTTTTGGTATTAGACTTGAGCCAGAATCAAATAAGTGGTGAAATCCCATGTCTTTTGGCAAATCTGACACAACTTACAAAATTACGATTGGGCTACAATCAAATAACTGGTGAAATACCATCTTGCCTTGTGCAGTTGACTCAATTAACTTTGTTAGACCTACGATTCAACAATATTCAAGGTGCAATTCCCAGGTCAGTGTTCCAGCTTAAAAGTCTTGAATATATTTTCCTCAACTCAAATAACTTGAGTGGATACCTTGAATTCGATGAGATTTCCAAGCTCCAAAATTTGAGGGGACTTCGCTTGTCGCTCAACAAGTTATCAGTGCAGATCAAAACTGGATTTAGAGCTATTCCTCCTAAGCTCAACTTACTGGAACTGAGTTCATGCAACTTAACAGAGTTTCCAGAATTTTTGAAATACACTAGTGAACTGATGCATCTTGATCTATCTGACAACAATCTTCGAGGCCAAATACCAAAATGGCTGTGGAACTCAACTAGTGAAACTTTGTTGTTTCTCAACCTCTCTCACAACCACTTAACTGGATATGAAGAAAATCCAGTCATTATTCCATGGCATCGGTTAAGCTCATTAGTGCTTGACTCTAACATGTTACGAGGATCACTGCCAATACCAGCATCATCAATGGCAGTCTATTCTGTTTCAAACAATGAATATGCAGGAGAAATTCCAGAAAAATTCTGCAACACAGGGACCCTAACTATTCTTGATTTGTCTAACAACAAACTGAAGGGCATGATTCCAAAATGTTTTCAGAATCTCGGGGCTCTTCAGATATTGAAACTGAGGAACAATTCTTTTCACGGGGATATTCCTCAAATATGTTTAAACACAAGTATGGAGTTAGCAGCTATTGACTTGAGTTATAATCAGCTACAGGGGAAGCTACCAAGATCAATTGCCAGTTGTCCTCAGTTGATGTTTCTTAATCTGGGAAATAATCAGATCATCGATACCTTTCCATCTTGGCTAGGAACACTTCAACAGTTAAAAGTTCTGATTTTGCAGTCGAATGCATTTCATGGCACAATTGGAAAGCCTGCAAGTAGCCATGAGTTCCCTGAGCTGTCCATTGTTGATTTATCTAGCAATGATTTTTCAGGAAGTCTACCCTCCGACTACATAGAGAATTGGAATGCCATGAAATCTGTTGATGAAAACGAGCAAATTTACATCCAATCCGCTATCATCTTCGGGATGTACCCAGACATATTCCACTATGATTACCCGATTACAGTTTTCAGCAAAGGTGTTGAATTGAAGTATATGAAGACCCCTTATCTTCTAAGACTCATAGACCTCTCAAGTAACAAATTTGAAGGAGAGATTCCTGTTATCATTGGGAATCTAAGAGCGCTTCTTTTGCTCAATCTTTCCAACAACACTCTCACTGGTCCCATCCCCTCGTCTTTGTGGAACTTGACTGCTCTTGAATCGTTGGATCTCTCCCAAAATCAGCTCTCAGGAAAGATCCCCACCAGTCTAGCACAACTGACATTCCTTTCATACTTCAATGTATCCCACAATGGTCTTTATGGTGCAATCCCACAAAGTCCTCAGTTTGATACATTCCAAGAAGATATGTACCAAGGAAACCCAGGATTGTGCGGAAAACCTTTGTCAAAGAAATGTGGAGATTCTGAGAGCGCAACACCACAAACAACCCTTGAAGAAGATGAAGACTCTGGATTTCAAATTGAGCTAGATTGGTTTGTGGTTCTGCCGGGAGTTATTACTGGTCTTATAGTTGGAGTGGTTGGGGGAAACTTTTGGACAGCCAAGAAGCATGACTGGTTTGTAGATACATTCAACAGGAGGAGAAGGCTGGCTAAACGTACACAAAAGAGGAGGGAACAGAGACCTTGGTCATATTAACCATACATACAGTGCTGCTTTGTCTATATAGGTGTTTGATGAAAAATGTATTTTGGAAGTTCAAGACCAATATTCACTTTGTTCTGCTGTCCCTTGTATTATACTTTCTAATCAGAATTGTGTGGTGACTGATTATAATCTGGTTGAGTAAGTGTACATCTTATCAGTAAGAGGTTTGTTTAATTTGTTTCTATCTCTTACAGCAAAATCGTCTTTCTGATTTTTCACAAATGTCGCCCTAAACATATACGTAAATTACATAGAAGTGTCTGAAACTCTGATAAACAACAACAGATCTCTCAGTTATGCATTATTCTGTACTTCAACTAAACAACTCGTACTAAATCAGAATATCGTGTTATTCTTGAGCATTACCCTATATTTTCTCATTTTCTGGTGTATTCGTTTGATAGATTTGTATATTCTGAACTTTTAGCAGTCTGAAATTCTGATGTAATTATGATCCTATCAAAAACCTTGAGGCATAAGCTACATAACTATTCTTAAACATAAATCAGATACATAATGCATCATACACAGGGAACTGAGAATAAGCAATGCAACTATTCTTGTGCTTCAATGACAACGGTAGGTCTATACCCATTGAACTGAGCATAAATAGAAAAATGAAAAACAGGGAATCTATTTATCCTTACCTACAGTGCTGTATCATATACAAAGAGAACTGGTATTTCAATTAAGGCTAGTTTTATACCTAAACAGTATCAAGCAGAGAAATTTAAGGTTCTAGGATCAATTATGGGCCTTCATAACCAATTATTACTCTACTGTATCAGAAAACTGAAATGAAATCAAGCAGGGACATGGAACTAGTGCTAACCTTGATCAAGGCAGAGGAGGGAGGAACTGGTCTCTGCTTCACTGCATCACAGCAAGAAAGAAAATGGAATTAGTAAATTTCGATTGATCATGAAATGCTTTCTAAGATTTAACGGAATTGTAAATCACGTATTGATCTGATCAAGAACCGACCGGAGTTAACAATATTAATTCATAAATTAACTCGGATTTATTACCTGATAAACATTTAGATAATATCAATGGAGAAAATGACTTTGGGCCTTGTAGACTGCATTAATTCATTTTGGGCTCATTTCTTCACAGCCCACTCATCACACTTCCTTTTTCGTCATGGAGAGATCAAGGTCCAGGGAAGGTTTTGCTCCCTCTTTGCATTTTTGATAATCCTGCATCCTCATGTTCAGGAAGTGATATCATAGCTGTTTTAATACATGAAATCTTAACTCTGCATATCAATGAAACCTAATTTGGAGTGTGACAGTTTTTTGCAACAGCAGAATGTAGTTTCAAGGGTTTCGGGTTTAGCTCTCGTACCAGAAGAGGCAGTTTTCAGTGTGTTTTAATCAATGAGATTGGTGAGCCATGATCCTTTATATAGTAATGTGCCATATATACTTTATACGCTTATCGGGTGATCCATGATCAGCAGCTAAACATTGCCAAAGTTCTATACCTTGATCAATTCAGCAGGTAAACATCTCTATGTGTGTGACATAAAATAGCAAGTTCGATCAGAGGTTTAGTTTCACATGGTTTGATTGTAAAAGTATCGAAGGAAACATGAAATGTTTTAGAATTTGTTTGAATTTTTTTTGTTTACTTTTGATTCCTTCAATAGTCTTTGAAGGAAACATGAAATCTATCCAATTCTTCTTCCTAACATTGGCAATGCCAAACCAGGACACGAGTAACACCTCATGCCTAAATCAATAGCAATATATCTCTCACTCCATCAAAATCCTAAGTTCCTAACTACTGAAATTTCTTCCTAAATTCTTACTTTACCATGTTTAATTAAGTTTTTTTTTGTTACAGAAGGGACCTAAAAGGCCCAAACAAAAGAAAAACAAAAAAAAACTACAGACTAAATATTAGAGCAAAAGTCCAATTCTTCTTGCTCTAGTAACAAGAAATTAAAGGAAACTTATATATAATTACTACGATGGGAAAATGAATACTACTGACCTCGACTTGTACTTGAATAACATTTGGATTGTTGGATCATCTGCTTGTCTGAGATTGTGAGTGACGACTTCAATGGCGATAAGGCGGGTTGGAAATTTGCCCTAATTTGATGCATGTCATTCTTATGGGGTCCCTGCTCTGTTTGCAGACTTCCAACTTCCAAGTCTTCCTCAAAACACAAGCCTTTCTCCTCTCCCTTGAAAGCACTTTGGGGTAGGTAACTACTCCATTCACACTATCAGCTTCCCTGTTCTGTGCCGGTTGATTTGGTCAATTTTTAATGTACATCTACAGTGTCGGTGCGTTTTATCTTTGGTGGTTTGCAGACAATGCACTCTGGTTATATGAGGTGAGGCCCATCAACAAATGAAAAACGAAGACATTTCCCGAAGACTTTGACTTCTAGTATACCGTCCCAGCACATGAAAGAAGCTCTGTTCTTTGGAGATTCAGTTCTCTGTTTTGTGAAACCCACAAACCTACATACATACACTTCCAGATAATTTTTCATGGGATCGTCCTGGTGCGATTTCTTTCCTCTGCGTTATTTTACACTTGTGTTGCTCATGAATGCTGCAGGCTGTTTCTCTTTTGTACAGACGCAGGCACTTTGCCATGATGATGAGCGCTCTGCCTTGTTGCAATTCAAAGCTAGTTTCACTATAGACAAGTCTGCTTCCCAAGATCCCTTTGCTTTTCCGAAAGTTTCATCCTGGGGTAGGTTAGCAGGAGATACTCAAAGGAATAATTGTTGTTCATGGGATGGTGTTGAATGCAACGACAACTCTGGCCATGTTATTGGGCTTGACCTTGCCAGCAGTTATCTTCATGGTTCCATCAATTCCAACAGCAGTCTTTTCCAGCTTGTTCACCTGCAGAGCCTTGACCTCTCTGATAATAACTTCAGCTTCTCTCAAATTCCATCCAGGTTAGGCCATGCTCTTACTAGTCTAACATATCTCAACCTCTCAATGTCTTCATTTTCTGGCCAAATTCCTTCAGAAATGTCATATCTATCCAACCTATCTACACTTCATCTGTCATCAAATTCGGCTCCGGATTTCAAAATCCCTCCTCTCAAGATGCCTGACTTCAGAAGTCTAGTTCAGAACTTGACCAACATAAAACAGCTTCATCTTTTTGACGTTGAGATAAGCTCCACTGTACCTAATACATTGATGAATTTGTCTTCTCTCACATCTCTCCGTCTTCATGCATGTAAATTGGAAGGGAAATTCCCAGTAGGCATTTTCCACCTACCAAACTTGCAAGTACTTGATTTGTCCGATAACTATGATCTAACCGGTTATATTCCTGATGACCTTAACACCAGCAGCCCTTTGAAGATACTGAATTTGCAGGCAACCGATTTCTCTGGTCGTATACCAGCTTCAATTGGAAACCTTCGTGTCTTAAATTTGTTGAATATACGTTCTTGTAACTTTTATCCCTATGTTCCATCTTTCCTTTCCAACCTTACCCAGCTCAATTTCCTTGAACTTTCTTCCTTTTATGACTATAGTTATCTACCAGACCTTCCAACAATCCATACTTTCAGTGACCAAGTTTCAGATTCCTGGTCTTGGTTTGGAAAGCTATCCAAACTTAACTACTTGGCCCTTGATACTACCCACTTAAGGGGGAATTTGCCATGTTCTTTGGCTAATCTCACTCAACTTTTGGTATTAGACTTGGACCAGAATGAGATTACTGGTGAAATCCCATGTTGTTTGGCTAATCTGAAACAACTTGCAAAATTAAGCTTAGGCCACAATCAAATAACTGGTCAAATCCCATCATGCCTTATGCAGTTGACCCAGTTAACTTTGTTAGACCTACGATTCAACAATCTGCAAGGAGAAATTCCCAGGTCACTTTTTGAGCTAAGAAATCTTGAACATATTTATCTCCACTCAAATAACCTGAGTGGGCCTGTTGTATTGGATGAGTTTTCCAAGCTCCAAAAGTTGAGGGGACTTCGTTTGTCACTCAACAAGTTTTCTGTGCAGATCAAAACTGGATTCAAAGCCATTTCTCCAAGGCTTAAAGTACTAGGATTGGGTTCATGCAACATAACAGAGTTCCCGGAATTTTTGAAATACGCTGGTGAACTGGAGGATCTGGATCTATCTGACAACAATCTGCATGGCCAAATACCAAAGTGGATGTGGATTTCAACAGGTGAAACTTTGAGGTTTCTCAACCTCTCTCACAACCACTTAAATGGATTTGAAGAAAATCCGGTCATTATTCCATGGCAAGGGTTATACTCTTTACAGCTTGACTCTAACATGTTACAAGGATCACTGCCCATTCCATCGCCATTGATATCATACTATTCTGTTTCAAACAATGAATATGCAGGAGAAATTCCAGCAGCATTCTGCAACACATGGCCACTATGTATTCTTGACTTGTCTAACAACAACCTGAATGGCAAGATTCCACCATGTTTCGAGAATCTCAGATTTTTTCAGTTATTGAAACTACAGAACAATTCCTTTCACGGTGCTATTCCTCAAATAGGTTTGAAAAGATGCCTGTGGTTAAGAGGGATTGACATGAGTGATAATCAGCTACAAGGGAAGCTACCAAGATCAATTGCCAATTGTTCTAAGTTGATGTATCTTAATTTGGGAAATAATCAGATCAGTGATACTTTCCCATCTTGGTTAGGAGTGCTTCAACAGTTCAAAGTTCTCATTTTGCGATCTAATGCATTTCATGGAATAATTGGAAAGCCTACAAGTAGCCATGAGTTCCCTGAGCTGTCCATCATTGATTTATCCAGCAATGATTTTTCAGGTATACTGCCCTCCAATTACATAGAGAACTGGATTGCCATGAAAACTGTTGATGCGAACCAGCAAGTATACTTCCAATCCATGTTCTTCTTCGGCGGGACGTATCAAGAAACATTCTACTATGATTACCCGATTACAGTTTCCAGCAAAGGTGTTAAGTTGAAGTATAGCAAGACCCCTTATCTTATGAGACTCATAGACTTCTCAAGTAACAGATTTGCAGGAGAGATTCCAGGTGTCATTGGGAACCTAAGAGGGCTTAATCTGCTTAATCTTTCCAACAACACTCTCACTGGTCTCATCCCCTTGTCTTTGGGGAACTTGAGTGCTCTTGAATCGTTGGATCTCTCCCAAAATCAGCTCTCAGGAAAGATCCCCAGCAATTTAGCACAACTGACATTCCTTGCATTCTTCGATGTATCCAACAATAGTCTCTATGGTCCTATCCCAGAAGGTCCACAGTTTGATACATTCCAAGAAGATATGTACCAAGGGAACTCCGGTTTGTGTGGAAAACTTTTGTCAAAGAAATGTGAAGATTCTGAGAGCGGAACACCACAAACAACTATTGAACAAGATGAGGACTCTGGGTTTCAAGTTGAGCTTGATTGGTTCATGTTTCTGCCAGGAATTGTTGCTGGTCTAATAGTTGGAGTGGTTGGAGAAAACTTTTGGACAGCCAAGAAGCATGAGTGGTTTGTAGATACATTCAGCAGGAGGAGAAGGCAGGCTAAACGTAGACAACGGAGGAGGGAACAGAGACCTTGGTCATATTAACCATGCATACAGTGCTGCTTTGTCTATATAGGTGTTTGAGGAAAACTGTATTTTGGAAGTTCAAGGCCAATTTTTCACTTTGTACTGCTCTGCTTTGTGTTATATTTTCTAATCAGAATTGTGTGGAGACTGATATAATCTGGTTTAACAAGTGTAACACTGTCTTGAGTACTTATTGTTTGTATATCTTATCTTTAAGGTAGAGGTGTTTTTAGCTTCTATATCTCACTGCAAAACCCTGTTTCCAATTTTCCTCCGACACTGGCAATGTCGACCTAAGCATGATCATAAATAACATAAATGTGTCTGAAACTCTGAATAAACAACAGATCTCTCTTTTAAGCATTATTCATTAATTCCGCTAAACCCTTACATGGTACTTCAACTAAATCCCTATTTAATACTTCGACTAAATCCGAATTCATGTTGTTCTTGTGCATTACCTTATTTTTTTCTCATTTTCTGGTGTAATCCTTTGTTAGGTTTATATACATAACCTGAATGTCTGATGTAGTTTTATTTTGTATGCTTGTCCTGTCAAAAACCTGGAGGCATATAAACTGTCTAACAACTATCAGGATTTAGAGTTTTTAAACATAAATTAGAGATGTGTTTCAATGACAACAGTAGGTCTATCTCCTCCTAATTGAGCATAAACAGATAACTTAAATAAAATAAAAAAAGTAAAATTGGGAATCTATTTATTCTTACCTACTATATATATCGTATCATACACAAACAGAGCTGGGATTTTCAATTTCCAGGCTAGCAACAAGCAGAGAAATTTTAGGTTCCAGGCTCAATTTTGGGCCTTGATAAGCATCTTTTACTCTACTGTATCAGAACACTGAAATGAAATCAAGCAGGAACAGGGAACTAGTACTAACCTTGATCAAGGCTGAGGAAGAAGGAAGTGGTCTCTGCTTCACTGCATCACAGGGGAAGAAAATGGAATTAGTAAAATTTGATTGATCTTGAAATGCTTTCGAAGATTCAACGCAATGTAGATCACGTTTTGATCTGATCACAAATCCACCGGAGTTAACAATTGTAAATTAACTTGGATTTATTACCTGATTAAGGGCTAGTTTGGAATTGTTGTGACTTTGAAAAAAAACTGTTGATGTACTGCGAAAATGATCAGCTGTGAATTAAATCAGTTTTGTGTTTGGTAAATATTAATTTTAAAAGTGCTGCCACGACAAATAAAAAAAAAATTATTTACT
>NC_020496.1:22455471-22456535 GCF_000184155.1 Fragaria vesca subsp. vesca | reverse complement strand
TCCCACGGCCCGTCCCGGACATTGCACACGGGACGGGATCGGGACGGGCCTTACGTTTTTAAGACTTAATCCCACGCAAGTCCCGTCCCAGACGGGACCGGGACGGGACGGGCCCAATCCCGCCATCCCGCCCCAATATTACCTGATAATGATACCAATATATTCCTACAATATATAGACTGCATCATCTGAATCCATAATTTATACGTCATAACTACAATTAAACTAGAGTAACTACAATTATTCAAGTTCACACATCATCATAGAGTTCAAAAGAAAACAAAAGAAAACAAGAAAGTAGTGAATCTGATAGCACAAGCTCTAAGCTGCTCCAAATACAAACAATTTCAACTCTAATCATCGATGAGAATACCGGTTGCAACAGACTTCCCTTTCCCTTTCCCTTTCCCTTTTGCAGTTGGAGGCGGACAATTGTTCTTGCTTGAAGCAGTGCTCTCATGCTCTGCAAAAATGAAAAAAAGTTAGTCCATACATTTGAAAATAACAAAAAAGTATTAACACATCAAAATTCATACCTCGCTCAACATCGTAATAAAACTTTGTGTTTTCAATTGTTGGTTCATCAATATCTTCGACAACCTCTGCAATATCATCACCTAACATCCAGTTTTGCATGCAAATCAGTCCCTCCACTGATTTAGGAGTTAATGAGCTCTTAAAACAATCAATAACTCTGCCCCATGTTGAGAAGCATGACTCAGAGGCCACTATTGAGGTCTGAATTGCAAGAACATCTCTTGCAATTGCTGCTAAGACTGGAAACTTGCATCCATTAACCTTCCACCAACACAGGATGTCAAATTGATCTTCTTCATCAGTTGGATCTAATGCAGCATCCAAGTATTGATCAACTTCATGAGCTGCGACCGCCTCTTCATTTTCTTGCACAACCTTCTTCCAATTACTAAGTCGTTGGCCCCTATGGCCACGGCTAGTGCTGCTTCTACTTGTGATAGTGCTAGATGAAGAGGTTGGAGATTGCGGCCTCTACATGTGTATACCTCCATCTACATGAACCACATACTAAGAAAAAAATGTAGAAA
>NC_020496.1:22453002-22454687 GCF_000184155.1 Fragaria vesca subsp. vesca | reverse complement strand
ACAGTTATGGTTGATGTGCCTAAGCAATCCAGAGGTGCCACTCTTATTCTCAACAGAAAAGTCCCCAATCTTACCCTTAGGACAGTAGATGCAATGAGCCCTTTTATGAACTATCTCAACTATCTTCCCCTCAGCATCTTTCACTCTCTCAATTTTCTCATACTCTTTGAAATACTCCCAAACATGACTAGTACGTTTCGTACCTGATTGAGCAGGACCATCACCATCCTCACCTACAGATGCAGCAGCAGAAGCCACACCACCCTCGCCTACAGATGCAGTAGCAGAATCCACACCACCCTCGCCTACAAATGCAGCAACTTGACCAACTTCAATCCCGAGTTCACTTGAACTTGGGTTTGTAGCTTTGAGCAGAGGGACTGATGTAACTAGAGGAGATGGTGATGCTACTGATGTCGCCGTTGACGAATTCTGAAGGCCAGAAGTAGAACGGTTGGGTCGCATAATTACTTTCTTTCCTCTCGCCATCGTTTTCGAGTAATTCCCCTGCATTCAGCCATTCACAATAAACTTATTCAACTTTATAGATAATCAAGCAAGAAAGTGAAGCTTCTTTGAATACACACATATAGATAATCACATATGCAGTAACCACATCCAATACATCAAATTTTGATACATTAACCACATCCACATATGCAATAACCACATCCAATACACACATGTAGATAATCACTTATTCTATGATACATTAACCACATCCAATACATCAAAGTTTTATACAATCATAGACTAACTAATGCAGCAACAGCAACAACAACTAATTACCATCAATTTTGACTAGATAATCACATATGCAGCAGCAACAACTAATTACCAGTAGGGCGAGGTGAGGAGGAGGCAAGGAGGAGGCGAGGAGGGCGAGGTGAGGAGGAGGAGAGGAGGGCGAGGTGAGGAGGGCGCCGAGGCGAGGAGGAGGCCAGGAGGGCGCCGAGGTGAGGCGAGGCGAGGAGGAGGCGGGCGAGGTGAGGAGGAGGCGGGCGAGGTGAGGAGGAGGCTGGCGCCGAGGTGAGGAGGAGGCGGGCGGGTTAGGTTAGCGGAGGAGGACTGGCTGAGGCGGTTTGGCTCGATTAAGGTTTGGCTGGAGGGTTGAGAGCGATGAAACTGAAAGAGTGAGAGACAGAGAGTGAAAGACAGCAAGTGAGACTGAGATGAGTTAGTATTAGGGTTAAAAAATGTAAGGTTGAGATCAAAACATCTAAAAAACCAATGGCTTAGATTAGTCTATATTTTTACACGGGACGGGACGGGCCTGACGGGTCTCAACTTTTCAATCCCGCGTCTAGTCCCGTTGTTTCTCTACAGGACGGGACAGGACGGGCCTTGTGTTTTTAGAATTATATCCCGTCCCATCCCGTCAAATTTCAGGACGGGATCGGGACGGGACCGGGATTTAGGTTTTTTATGCCCACCCCTACTTTATATAAGGAATTACACAATATCAATATGGTAAGGATATGAATACATAGATCTAGTCTAAATACATATCCTATTGGCATAAGGCCAAGGCACACATAAAGAATATCTAAAAAGATACAGAATATCCTAGAACACTCCCCCTTGTGCCGCGCGCTGATATGCCGATGGTGCTGATCTGTTGCCTCGTCAAAAACCTCGTCAAGTTACAAAAACCCTGTGGGAGAAAAACTGAACCTTGATCGTAG
>NC_020496.1:22421864-22452982 GCF_000184155.1 Fragaria vesca subsp. vesca | reverse complement strand
TTTGATAGTGACATGTATGTATGTGCTAGACTCCCCCTGAAGTTCGCATCTCCCCCTGATCTTTACATCAATCATAGGGCTCTTCCTGATTCTTACTAATCACGGAAATTTCAACAACTTAGCATGTCAATGCTCTTTAACATGTCTTCAAATGTGGCATTAGACAATGATTAACTAAATCATGCCGTATTGTCCTCAAATGATCTTTTACACTTAGATCTTGAGGAGAAGGCCGCTTGTGAACTCAAAACATAAGTTCGTGTAGGAAATTAGATTTCCGCGTAGCATGATCTTCAGTTACTAGAACAGCCGTAACTTCCTCTAGGAAATACATATGAACGAGCCGTAAACGGTTTTGGAAACTAGACTCATAGAGCTTTCCAACCGTATATTACAAACGTTCTGGTTCGACAGGAGCTATTCACAAAGTCCTGTCAAAGTTGACTGTTTTGCCAAAATCAGATTCTCGGACAGATTCGTCCTACTTTACGAAAATGGCCATAACTCACTCAATATGATAGGTATGATCAAATGGTTGGTGTCCATGGAAAGTAGACACATAGATATTTCCAATGGTACCAGTTTCACCATTTTCTAGTGAGTGAGGTTTCCTGTAGGTCCCGTGGAGCTTGACCTACGAAACTTAGCAGATTCTGATTTCACTATTGATGTGTCTTTCTTATGTAGGGATAGAATAAGCCTAAACCTTTCATACCATTAAGTATTGAAAAAAGAGTTACTGCCATTACATTGACGTTGCATGGGCGCATAGCTACACTTAGCTTTACAACTTTTCGTAGCGAATAAGATGTCAAGTCTTTCGTATTGTGTTGAGTATATTGATGCGTCTTATTGTACTTAGATTGGAACTCCATCTCTTAACACATATTTGTCATCTTGCTTTAGACAAAACAACGGATCTCTCTTTAGAGCAAAGACCTTGACTAATCATGGGAGTATATGTAGGCCTCACTAGTTATAGAGCGCCTAAGCCGATTGATGGAAAATCATCATCAATACAGTCATCGAGTGCCTTATCGAGACCGTGTCTTCCCAAGATCTTTTTCTTCGGATGTTGATACATATTGGCATCTCTTGATCCATCAAGAATCCATGTAAATCCGGAATGAACACGCAAAGGCATAATTCACCATATCCCTTCCAAATCAAGTAGAGTCCATGTGCGTTTCAATACATTTAGCAAACGCATGCTCCTGTGGTTTGGAGCCACTTGATTCGGATGAATGAAGTCCGTTTAAGAGCTTCATGTATATCTCTGATCCTATAGAGATGTTATTATGACCACATTCATAGGCTGCATGTTCAGTTATTCGGAAACTACCAAACTGACAAAGTTGTGGAGTTCAATGACATCCATTACGAGAGCATATCTCATCGTAGTCGATCCCAGTGCGTGATAGTGAGAGACCTTGCGCCATAAGGTGAGTCTAAACTTTTGTTCTCACTACGCTATCTAACAAAGGTATAGTTGATAGGTTTTAGCTTGCGGTGTTGGCATCACCTGCCCAAGGGCCTATCTCTTTGTTAATGCTGGATCGCATCTTTCCGTTAGGCCAATCAACTAAGTTGATATACATCAACGAAAGGTGGTTCGATAGTAGACTCATTATCCCACGTCCTCATTTACACTAGTGTAATACTTGTAGAGATCTCTATATGGATTGGATTTGACATTGAGGCGTCCCCTAACGATAATCACAATTCAGACTTCATGAGACGGTTTGAGTATCACTGATCAATGGATCAGGTTGTGCCAAGCTCGTTTTCTTCCTAGTGCGAGAAAGTATCGAACCTAAGGGTCTCCCTCCTTTTGGGGAGCCATACGGCCTTGTGACACCAATTTTGCCACTATATGGCGTCACTATATCACCATCCACGGTGATGGCGTCAAGACCAACACATTTTGGTCACGCCATGTCCTCTTGATGGGACATCAATCCTTGCAGACATATTTGCAGCATGTGATCTCGTCACTTTAACACTTTAAGCGTTTGGGATCAAGATGAGACTTAGTGGGGACAAACCACGACAATTCACGTCGTTCCACTTGAACACTTGTGTTCTTATCTCCCCCTAACAACGGGAATATTGTCTCATCAAAGTGACCATTCGCAATATAGCGGTGAAAGAGATCGCTTGGGAAGGTTTCTACACATGCGGATTATAGGTGGAGGTTCACATCCAACCTAAATACTTATTCATCTCAAATGACCCATCATTGTGTGCAGTGGCAGTGCGATTTGGCACCTAGAATAAATATCTAGCTAAGCTCAAGGATTGGAGATCCGTTTCAATCCTGTCAAGCTCAAGGATTGCAATTTCGTGTCAATCCTGATACACAGTCACGAGCTGTAGTACAACAATATTCAATGATGGTGGGTCGTAGATGAATAGTAAAGTTGCATGCAAATATTGCATAGCCCCAAGACGCAATAGAAAGATTGGTGAGCATCAATAATATTCGAGCGACAAGCTAAAGTTGCTTGGTCGTAGCCTCGGTGAGACCGTATTGTGTGTGAACATGGGGGTACATGACACTTCAACTTACATCTCGATAAACTTCTTTAAAGAATGGGTAGTGAGCCCGTAGAAGTATAAGCAGCATAAGCAGTAGATAATAATGAAACACGTGACCAGTGTGTTAACACTTTAATCAACACCATAAAGCATAAAAAGGTGTCCGCAAGTTGGTTGTATTTATCTACATAGTTTGATGTAAGAATAGAATGTTCACTTTTGTGTTATTTAGCGTAGGAGGGTCTCACTCATAATTTAGCTAAAGAATAGGCTTTCAAAACGAGCAATGAGCATTGTAGGGGGCCAATGCGACATCGAGGGAAGGCCGGTGTACCTCAATTGCTTGAGGAATTGACCGGACGACCTCCAAGAAGTTGGAGTCGTGTTTGGGTGACGTCAATGTCCCCCGGGTCATCACCATGGTTCATGGTGATGTTAGATCTCAAATGTCTTCGTTTTGAGCAGAAGAATGGATGTCCATGAGAATTTCTCAAAATTTGGACCATTATATCTCTTCCAGGTTGACCAATTTGGTCAAACCAAAGCCTATATGAGTCGGTGTCCCAAATATCATGTTTGGCGACAACATGGGATTCGATATTCGAATCGTAGTGACATACAATCCACTAGATTGACTCATGAATTTCTCCAAGATGCGCTTTAGTCCGCATTCATGAGAAGGTATACACAAAAGAATTCTTGTTCATTCTCACAATGTGTTTTCAAATGAAAACTATTAGCAGGAATGTCTTTAAAGCTCAATATGGTTCGATTGCCTCTCAATGCATAGAAGGTATCTGTGACATTGATCATGGTGCCATGAGGCATCAAGATTTAAGCTAAACTGCGTCCTTGAATGACCGGTATGATTCAATCATTGTAGTCACAGAAGATTTACAAAAGCACAAAATCCAAAGATAGTTGCCGGATCCTTAGAATGTTGTGGATAGTTCCACTATCTGCAAAGCACTTCATGTCTCGATGAGACATATCTACAAGAAGGAGTAGATAGGCGAGTTAATAGTTCCACTTGAACCATTTAGAAGGTTTGAATAAGCTACGAAAAGCTGCAATCCCGAGAGTGCATAAAAATTTCCGCACAGAATGACCTTTGCGCACTAAAACAGCCTTAACTTCTTCATTAAAACAGATATGGACGAACCGTGAAAAGTTCTGAAAACTAGACTCGTAGAGCTTTCCAATGATATAAAGCTCACTGTCTGGTTCGTCCGGAGCTGTTCACAAAGCTCAAACGAAGTTGACTGTCCAGAAGGGACAGAATGCTGTTTTTCACAGAATTGGCATGTGCGAAGCTGTGAAGCTTGTAGGTGGCGTGTAGGTTTTTCCTTAGCCAAAAGTGACGTGTGTATGATCAAAATCAAGTCCTTTCTATCATTCTAAGGTCGTAAACTCCATGACTAGTTAGCAAAAGCTCCCTGACATGAACATAAACTAGCTCAGAAGACCTAGAGGATTCGATCATGATGATAATTTTCCGGTTTTGATAAGTCTTCAACGTCTTTTGCAAGACGGCAATTGGTTTAATAGCGTAGAGGGATCCAAAATAAAAAGCTTTCAGTAACTCCAAGTCAGTATGACCAGACATGTCTGTGGATGGTCGGTAGTGCGAGGCACACTTGAAACCACTATCTCCTTAATTTCGGACAATTCTAAGACATCACACTGAACTTGGATGAGCCTAGTTGAACAATTGATGATGGAAAATCCGCTAAAGGGTAGAAGACTTAACCGGAAACACGTTAGCGATCCTTCTTGAGGATGCAAGGCCGTGCGTCATCTTCACTTGGAAGAGACCAAAACTGCACAATCTAACCATGTAGATTGTAAATATGCCATGCTTCTAAGGCTGATGTAAAAATGTACATCTTGTTTGTAAATCAATACGAACTATAAGAGGAGAATAGTTTCATAACTTCGAAAAAATTCTCAAGGCATTCATTATTGCCAATGTGAGTACATCGAGGTCACAAATAGACGAAGGACGTCGATACAACGCCTTAGTACATAAAGCTTGGAACGAAAATCAATGTCTAGCCGATGACGTCAAAGTCAGGGGTAGGTAGAGCAGGATCTGAATCTTCAAAATTCGCAATCATGAGGATGACGTTCTTGTCCTCATATTGATTTTCTGTACCTTTTTGTATGCATTCACAATTTGAAGAAGCTGGACAATCTTGAACTAGTGATCCGAAGATCCACAACGGTTGCATTGTCATGAGCTGACGTGAGTAGTTTTGACAAAATGGTGTCTAGACCGGGAGTGTCGTTATTAGAGCCGGCGACACCTCCCCCTCTTTTCTAGACATCGGCACGACGTTTTCTGCCGTTGCCATGACCCATATTGTTGTCCCCACATTAAGGGATAATCCCAAATAAGTTTATCACATTAGCGTATATGCAATTCCCATTTGTATGATCAAAATCAAGTTTCGTTGGTAATTCCAAACCAACTTGGAGGACTTAGAGAACTTGATGATGATCGAATCCGCTAAAGATTATGGATCATGATGCCACAAAAGATCATCGACAATATGTAGTCAATTAAGGTGGTAAGCAATCCACTTGACTAATAACTCAACAAGTAGAGTTACATGAACGTTTCGAGAAACGCTCCATGAGTGCATTCCACAGTACTTTGTGGTCATTACTTTTTACACAGATTGCCATTGAAGGCTTTTGTCGATGTGGCGCATCAAAGACTTTGAGCGCATGAGATGTGAAATCTCGGCATCTAGGCTTGTTAGCCTGGGGGTCAAAACATGTGGTTTAATCCTTTCCAATGAAAGGTTCCACAGATACCAAGCGAAGATTCGCCTTAGGCATCGAGTACGTCAAAACTCAAAGGAACAGAATGTTACATTGCTCTTGCATACAAAACCAAGCTGTTATGAGACTCGATAGATGTCACAAACAATGCTTTTAATGGTTTATCCTTCGGATTGATCATACACAATCCGGAAAAGCCGTGAATTGATCATACACAATTCGGAAATGGCCTCGGATTGATCAAACACAATCCGGTGATAGGTCGGGGTTGATCATACACAACCCGGACAAGGAAACAAGAGTGATCCAACACACTCTTGACCCGCGAATAAAATTCCGAGATTTTTTGTACCTGCAAATACACCGACCCAAGCATAGAATGGAGTAGAAGAATAGGAGAAAACACTTTATCTCCCCCGAGGTTATTGAACTTGGAAGAGTTTTAGGGTTATAAAATAAACATACCGTAAACACTTAGATGCTTGATCGGATGAAAAGAAAGCAGCGGAGTGGACGGCCGGGAAGCGACTGCGGCGGCGGCGGCGGCTTAGGCAGGGCCGAGAACCTCCGGTTTTGGTTTTTAGGGTTTGGAAAAAAAATGGTGGGCTATTAGTTTTAGGAAGTGAATGATAACGTGATGAAGTATAAAATGTATAGACAAAGAGATAGCAAGAGAATTATCATCTTATTCATTGATAGGAGCCCTTTATATAGGGAATTACACAATACCAATATGATAAGGATATGAATACATAGATCTAGTCTAAATACATATCCTATTGGCATAAGGCCAAGACACACATAAAGAATATCTAGAAAGATACAGAATATCCTATAACAGTATGATATAATTATGCTAATTGATATAGAACAGCTTGCACAAACATTTAAGACACAGGTTGCTAGGAAGGCAAAAAAAACAAAGTCAAAGCAGCAGCTTTGAATATGCAAAGCAGTAGCTTTGTTCCTGCATATTTTCTATCAGCATTAGGATTATTTTACTTTCTATGTTTTCATTAGGATTTAAGTTTTATTTAGAATAAAGGATTCCTAGTTCTAGTATGATTAGGTTTATTTCTATGCCTATATAAGGCCCCTGCTAAATTGTATTTTCATTCAAGTTATCAATAAGAAAACCCAAAAAGAAATTAGAGTAGAAACTCTTGTGTTTTAGGCGTGTGCCTGTGTTTTGCTAGTGGATTCTAGCTTACTCCATAAGGTTTTGACGCTTGACGAAACCTTGTTTCTATCGTGATTATGCTTCCGTATCACTAATCCTCCTCCCCCCCCCCCCCCCCCCCCCCCCTCCCCCCCCCCAAAAAAAAAATTCTAAATTCCTCCTCATTATAATATATTCAAGAATATGGTGTATATTGTCTAGATCTCCTCCAGTATTTTGTTCCACCACTGCTCTAATTGATGAATGATCATGAAGTCAGAACTAACATTTTAGTTATCTATAATGAGGAGTATTTTGGCAATGGTTGTGAGCATTACTCAAATCTCTCTTTTTTATATTGGAAATACAAGTCGTCATTTGTTAAATGTACAGTTTTGAAATTGTAAAAACTTTCTGAAGGTATGAAAACCAGAGGTGTTTTAGCAAGAATCCAAGAAAGTCCCTATCAGTAACTGAAACCTATTACCTCTTTCACATATCACATATCCATGGCAACCTTAGCTATAAGCATAAACTTCATACAGTAGGTTTTCATCTCATTGAGAGCTACTCCCATGACTCATTTGTGTCCATATAATCAAGCATCTACTACAAGCAGGAGAAAAGTCAGAAAACACTGATACCACTTCACACATTGAGCCAAATGATCAGTCTGATTCAAACATGGAGTACTGTTAGAGTGATCAAGATAGGAGCAGCCTGGTCTAACCTACACTACATCAGTACAAACTCATCAAACGATCTTGGCTCCATATTAATTGGTTTTCTGTCTTCTACTATCTATTGTGGACTATGCGTGTAGCTAGTCGGCCTAGTCATGCTGCGAACTTTGATTTTTCCTTGCACATTGACTCAAGACACGCTTGTCTCATAGTTGTGTTGTAGGAATCTTATATAGAGGATCAACTTGTATGTTTGTAACCCTCCCAATTAACTCGTTGAAGATTCATCGATCAATAAGATAGCAGTAGCTATCTTCTAATAATTTCTCTCTTCATTTTTATTTTGATATTCTTGCTTCTTTTCAATGAGTGAAAGTATTGTGTGATTTGTTTGTAAACTTATCACCCATGATACCAACAATTCAAGAAGTAAACTAAAGAAATGGTTTCAAAGTGTTTCTTGTATTATGAATATCAATGTACAAGACTCACCAATATATAGGGAGAGGCAGAAGTTACCTTCTGCACAAGAACAGTTAAGCTGCCATACTTCTATACCTAATACCATGCTTTTCCTAAAAGACTATTCCCTAATTACATCACTGACTTTAATCAACTAGGTATGGTTGTGATCACCACACAACCTAACAACTAGGTATGGTGGCAAGTACCACCATAATAGTACTATATCTCAATACTCCCCCTCAAGCTGGATCCAGAAGATTGATGGATCCAAGATTGGAGAGCAAACGAGAAAACTGAGCAGAGGGAAGAGACTTTGTGAAGATGTCTGCAAGTTGATCATGGTTGCGAGTGAAAACCGTGTTAATCACTTTGTTTTGAACCTGAGAGCGCACATAATGGCAATCAACTTCAATATGCTTGGTGCGCTCATGAAAAACTGGATTTGCAGCAATATGCATAGCTGCTTGATTGTCACAAAACATAGAAATAGGTTGATCATGTTGAATTCCTAGATCAAACAGGAGATATTTCAACCAAATCAACTCACAAGCAGTAGATGCCATGGCTCTATACTCGGCTTCTGCACTAGATCGAGCAATGACACTTTGTTTCTTGCTCTTCCATGAAACTAGATTACCACCAACAAAAGTGCAATAACCTGTTGTAGACTTTCGATCACAAGCATTTCTAGCCCAGTCTACATCAGAAAAACCCATGATATGAGTATGTTGATTCTTCTTCATCAATATTCCTCTTCCAATTGAACCCTTGAGATATCTGAGGATCCTTTTCACAATTTGCAAATGTTCCTCAGTAGGTGCATGCATAAATTGACTCACTAAACTTACTGCAAATGAAATGTCTGGTCTGGTAATGGTGAGATAGATCAACTTCCCAACAAGTCTTTGATACTCACCAATGTTTCTGAGTTTATCACCTTCGACTTCCAGCCTCAATTTGCTGTCAAGAGGTGTAACACAAGGCTTGCTGTCCACCATCTGAGCTTCTTCTAGAAGATCTACTAAATACTTTGTTTGATTGAGGAACAACCCTTTGTAAGATGTGGCCATTTCAATGCCAAGAAAGTATTTCAACACTCCCAAATCCTTAATCGCAAACTTATAATGTAAGGATTGCTTAAGAATGTTGATCTCATCTTCATTATCTCTTGTAATAATAAGATCATTAACATAGACAAGTACCACCAATCTGCCACAGCTACCACTTCGAACAAACATAGATGAATCTGCATTGCTTCTTTTGAACCCATTTGCTTCCAAAACAAAACTGAGCTTAGAGTACCATGCTATAGGAGATTGTTTTAATCCATATAAGGATTTGTGAAGCCTACACACCAAGCTGGAGTCACCTTCTTGAGGATGACCAGGAGGAAGTTGCATATAGACCTCTTCTTCAAGATCACCATGAAGGAATGCATTTTTCACATCCATTTGGTACAAGGGCCATGCTTTGTTAACTGCAACAGAAAGGAGGACACGAACAGTGTTCATTTTGGCCACCGGAGCAAAAGTCTCCTTATAGTCAACACCAAAAGTTTGAGTGAACCCTCGAGCTACCAGACAAGCTTTATGTCTTTCAATTTGGCCATTTGACTTGAACTTTGTTTTGAAAATCCATTTGCTGCCTACCACCCTCTTGCCTTCTGGTAGCTTAACAACACTCCCATGTTTGATTTTTCATCCAAGGCTCTCAGTTCTTCTCTCATAGCTGTAGTCCAAACACTATGTTGTTTTGCTTCTTGAAAATTTCTAGGTTCATGAGAACCAAAATAGCAGAGAGAAAAGCAGCATGAGATTTAGAAACCTTTCTGTAAGATACAAAGTTTTCTAAAGGATACTTAGAAGAATATACTTTGTAATCTTGCAGCTTGAGAAGAGGTTTCCTCATCCGAGCAGGATATCTTCTTTCATCAGGTTGATCTGGTTCAGGTTCATGTATAACTTCTCCTTCATCATTAACAACATCCACTTGAGGATCAGAACCCTCCTCTGTGGAAGGTGATGGAGTTTCAGCTTCATCTTGAGCTTCTAGTTCATTTTGAGCAGCAATATCAAGATCCACCTATTGTATAACAGGATCTCCTCTTTGTAGTTCCAACTGAGGTTCAATATTGGTTCCACAAATAGGGAGAGAAAGGAAATCCAGGAAGAACTCCCCCTGACGAGAGGAATCAGGTGGACTGAAAAATGGAATGTTTTCAGCAAATCTAACATCTCTAGAAACAAATAACTTCTTGGAGATTGTGTTGAAACACTTGTATCCTTTCTGTGTATATGAATATCCCAAGAAAATGTACTTTGTAGCCTTAGGATCTAACTTATCCCTGTGAATAGATTGCACATGCACAAAACACACACAACCAAAAACTTTGAGGTGTGAAATATCAAGTTTTCTTCCTTTCAATACTTCATAAGGAGATTTCAAGTTAAGGACTCTACTCGGTAATCTGTTGATGAGATATGTGGCTGTAAGACCCCTTGAGACCAGAATCTCTTTGGAACATTCATGTGAAGCATTATTGATCTTGTTTTCTCAAGTAAATCTCTATTTTTCCTTTCAGCAACTCCGTTTTGTTGTGGTGTTCCCACACAACTTGTTTGGTGTAGGATTCCATTTGAGCTTAGGAATTGTGACATGATTTTGGACATATATTCGGCACCATTATCTGATCTGAGAATTTGAAGTTTAGCAGAAAACATGTTTGTGACTAGATTATAAAAATCTTTGAAAACAGACTTATAACCATTAAATGAATCTAGAGGAGCTGGTCCCCAGATATTAGAGTGTACAATGTCAAAAGGCTTGCTAGCTCAAGATACAGATGAGCCAAAAGGGAGTCTAGTAGACTTAGCTAAATGGCAAATTTCACATTGAAGAGATTCTTTACAAAGATTTGGAAAAACAGAAGATAAAACATGGTCTGAGGGATGTGCTAGACGTTGATGCCATAGCTGATGCTCTTGAGCTAGACTAAGATGAGCTTGGGTGACTTTTGGAACTCTAAAATCCTTTGAGAGGTAGTATAGACCATTAAGATAAAACCCTTCACCAATCTGCTCCTTGGTGGCTAGGTCTTGGAAAACAACCTTGTTATGATAAAAAATGGCAAGGCATTTGAGAGAATTAGTAATCCTCCCAACTGACATTAGTTTGAAAGGAAAAGATGGTACATACAAAGTTATGGATTTTATGGTTTCTGAAAGAATGTTTACTTTCCCTTTTCCTAAAACAAGTACACCTCTACCATTAGCAACAGAAACATGTGAAGGAGTTGATAGTTTTGAAGCTTAGAGTTTTGGTTTGTCATATGATCAGTGGCACCAGAATCTATTATCCAAAAATCATTCATGATGCTTGCATGTAAAGCTGTAGAGAAGGCTTTTAAGATACCTGGTATGTCATCCTGATTTACTCCATCTGCTTCAGCTAGAAAACTAGCAAATTTCCCAAGCAATGCTGTTGAATCTTTACTAGCATCTTCATGTTCATTTCCTTGCTTTAGTTGGAGATATGCTGCAAATTCATTTATTAATGCAGTTGGATTTGTAGTGAAGTTCAACAGTCCCTCAATGGCAACATGGTTTGCCTTGTGCCCTTGAAACTTTGGAAAAACTCCAGTATCCCTAGCTGGCTTGTTAAACTTGGGTTTGAGTTCAGGGTGTAAGATCCAACATCTCTCTCTTAGATGTCCGGGAAAATCATAATATGTGTAGTGAAGATCAGGGCATTTACCTCTGTAAGGTCTCTTCTCAGTTGCAAAGGCTCTAGCTTCAGAAACAGTTGCCTTAGGCTCTTCATTCATGACTTTTCTCCTCATTTCTTCACGCTGAATGGTAGCACATATGCTGGATAAAGTTGGCAGTTCAGCACTCATGAGGATGTGGCTTCGAAGGTCTTCATACTCAGGGCCTAAGCTGGCTAAAAGTTGGAAGACTTTATCTTCCTTAGCTCTCTTTAGAAGGATGGTTGGATCAACAGTGTGAGGTCTGTATAGATCTATCTCATTCCACATGCCCTTCATGCTGCCAAGATGATGAACAAAAGAGGTTGCTCCTTGCTTAAGACTGGTTATGTCTCTTTGAAGCTGAAAAACTCTAGCACAGTTGTTTTGATTCCCATACATCTCTTTCACAGATTTCCAGAGATGCAACGAGGACTCAGAGTAGCTAAAAATAGCAGAAATTGAAGGCTCCATAGAGTTGAGAATCCAAGACATGACAAGCTGATCTTTACTAAGCCATGTTTCATACTCAGAGGATAGAGGGGTTGGAATTTGAATGCTTCCATTGATGAAGCCAAGCTTGGTTTTAGCACCAAGAGCAAGAGTGATGGCTCTTGACCAAGGAATATAGTTTAACTCATTGAGTAAAACTGAACAAAGACGTTGATTTGGGTTTGAATCAGCTTCAGAGACTTGTGAAGCAGCAGAGGTTGAGGTGGAGCTGATTTCAATCTCAGCCAATTTACAAACTAAACAAAGAGTCAGGCTGAAAGATGGTCCTGCTCTGATACCATAAAGAAATGGTTTCAAAGTATTTCTTGTATTATGAATATCAATGTACAAGACTCACCAATATATAGGGAGAGGCAGAAGTTACCTTCTGCACAAGAACAGTTAAGCTGCCATACTTCTATACCTAATACCATGCTTTTCCTAAAAGACTATTCCCTAATTACATCACTGACTTTAATCAACTAGGTATGGTTGTGATCACCACACAACCTAACAACTAGGTATGGTGGCAAGTACCACCATAATAGTACTATATCTCAATATAAACTCTCCATTCTGTGATACGCATAAACCTACACACACCTTATACAGAGATAACAGAACTTTTCATGGGAATTGGAATGGCATCATCATCTTGGTGCAACTTCTTTTGTCTGCTTTTATTTACATTCTTGTTGCTCGTTCATGCTGCATGTTGTTTTTCTTCAGTGCAGAGGCAGACGCTTTGCCATGACGAGGAGTGGTCTGCCTTGTTGCAATTCAAGGCTAGTCTTACGATAAACAAGTCTGCTTCTAGTGAACCCTTTGCTTATCCGAAGGTTTCGTCTTAGGGTAGGCCAGAAGGAGATCCTCAAAAGAGTAATTGTTGTTCATGGGATGGTGTTGAATGCAATGGCCTTCACCTTGCCAGCAGCTGTCTTTATGGTTCAATCAACTCCAATAGCAGTTTGTTTCAACTTGTTTACTTGCAGACACTCGACCTCTCTGATAATAACTTCAGGTTATCTCAAATACCATCGAGACTAGGCCATGATCTTACTAGTCTAACATACCTCAACCTTTCATTGTCCTCATTTTCTGCCAAGTTCCATCAGAAATTTCATATCTATCTAAGCTATCTACCCTTGATCTCACTTCTAGAAGATGGCTTCTCAAAATTCCAAACTTCCGTAGTATAGTCCAGAACTTGACCAACATAAAACAGGTTCATCGTAGTGAGGTAGAGATCTCCACAGTGCCTAATACGTTGGCGAATCTGTCTTCTCTCACATCTCTCCGTCTTCGATCATATAACCTGGAGGGGCAATTCCCAGTAGGCATTTTCCACTTACCAAACTTGCAAGTACTTGATTTGGCCTTCAATTATTTTCTAAACGGTTATTTTCCTGATGACCTTAACACGAGCAGCCCTTTAACGATATTGGATTTGGAGTGGACCAATTTCTCTGGTCATCTACCTGCTTCAATCGGAGACCTTCGTGCCTTAAATTTGTTGAATATAGCATTCTGTTATTTTATCCTTATGTTCCATCTTCACTTTCCAACCTTACCCAGCTCAGTTTCCTTGATCTGTCTTCCTTTTATGACTATAGTTATGACCCTGTCCTTCCAACAATCCAAACTTTTGGTGGCCAAGTTTCAGATTCCTGGTCTTGGGTTGGAAAGCTGACAAAACTTTACCACTTGGTTCTTCTGGGTACCAACTTAAGGGGAGAGTTGACATGTTCTTTGGCTAATCTGACTCAACTTTCAGAACTAGACTTGAGCTACAATCAAATTACTGGTCAGTTCCCATCTTGCCTTGCGCAGTTGACCCGATTAACTATGCTAAACCTAGGGTTTAACAAATTGCAAGGAGGATTTCCCAGGCCTTTATTCCAGCTTCGAAATCTTGAACATATTATGCTTCACTCAAATAACTTGAGTGGACATATTCAATGAGTTCTTCAAGCTCGAAAAGTTAAAGGGACTTCTTTTGTCGTTCAACAAGTTATCTGTGCTGCTCGAAACCAAAGTGAGTGCTATTCCTACAAAGTTTGAACGTCTAGGGCTGAGTTCATGCAACCTAACAGAGTTTCCAGCAATTCTGAAAGATAATACCAACTTGGTGGAGCTAGACCTATCTGACAACAATCTTCGGGGTGAGATACCAAAATGGATGTGGAATCCCACTAGCCAAGGTTTAATATTTCTCAACCTCTCCCACAACCGTTTTACTGGATTTGAACAAAGTCCGGTCATCCTTCCATGGCATCAGTTAAAGACTTTAGAGCTCGGTTCTAACATGTTACAGGGATCACTGCCAATACCATCCTCGTTCATTACAACTTATTCTGTTCATAACAATTACTATACAGGAGAAATTCCACCAACATTCTGTAACAAGACCTCCCTGTCTATTCTTGATTTGTCCAACAACAACCTGACTGGTAATATTCCTCAATGTTTTGAGAACCTCAGGACTCTTAATATATTGAACTTGTCACATCTCGGTTCTTAAGTTAATTTACGGTTATTGACTTTTAGGTTACTTTGACCTTTTACTGAGTTGAGTAACCGTTTACTGTTAAAGGACGCTGGAGTTGACTTTTTGTAGAAAAATTATTTTGGGAAAATTCTTTAAGGAAGTTGTAGAGGACGTTAATACGAATCTGTAGACATGCTATACGTTAAAATCGGTGTTCGTATGTGAAAGTTATGGTGTAAAATGTAAAGTTATTATTTTAGTTGGGGGTATAAAAAGAGAAACTTACCATTTGAGGTAAGGTAGAAATCAGAAACTTACCATTTTCTCTCTCTCTGCTCTCCCGCGCCTCTCCTCCGACCGGCCACTTCTCCGCCTCCGTTCGCTGCCGTCCGGCCAAGTTAGGTGGCGTGCTTGGTATCGATTTGAAGCTTGGAGCATCCTCTACAAGTTTAGGTAGGTGGCAGCCCGCGTCGCGTCGCCGTGAAGGAGCAGTTTCGCTGTGAAGTTGCGGCTGTGGCGCAGAGGTGTTTTCGCCGGAAACTCCCTTTTTCGGCCACCATAGCTGGAGCTGCTAGTATAATTTGGAAGCTCTCCTTTTGTGCAGGAAACCCTTAAAAGGATGCAACCTAACTCGAGCTAGGTAAGGAGAATCGAAGGTTTGAAATTCTAGGGTTTTAAATTGGGATTTTTAATATTTGGCTTCGATTACCCTAGTTAGGCTTAAAATTGGACTTTGTACTAGTTATGAAAGTTGTTTAGAATGTTGAGAGGATGATTGTGTCAAAATTTGGTAGCCATTGGAGGTGGTCGAAGTTGGGTGGCCGGCAGCGCCGCCTCTTTTGGGTATTTTTTCGTTATTTAATTTGGTTATGATGAGAGGAGTCCAATGGTGTGAATTTTGAGAATTATGGTGAAGTCTAGAATATGTTTGAGATTATTCGAAGTTGGGTTTATCGGTGTGTTTCTCGGAAAAATCCTATCGTTGGATTTCCCTTATTTCTGTTTTAGAAGGTTGAAATAAATGAAATGAGGTTATGGGTGGAGTTTGGCATGAATCCAATAAGCTTAACCCTAGTAAAGGTAGTGAGTTAAGCGGAAGAGATTTAGATGTTTATATTTAAGTATTTATTTTCAAGAATTGAAGTTTGGTCCTAAGCATTTTTATTGTGCCAGGATACGAGGGGGATCTCACTTGAGTGGCGATTCGGATATCGTTGGGCTTATGCCTAAATTTGTGAATGGACACTTTGGTTTTTAATAAATATGCATGCAAGATTTTATAATTTATTACTATATTTTCCGAGCTTATATTATAATTTCGGATTATGATATATTTTTGAAATATATTTGAGTTGGATGCATTGTTTAATTGTTGGTTATGATTTATGGATTTGAGCTCAGATTATTAATTTGGCGTTTGAGTTTAGAAATTCCTTATGAATTCCGGATTTCACTATGATTGTTTAAATGGTGGACTTTGAGATTTATAAAAGATTTCTGAAAATGGGATTTTCGGTAATTCTCTTTTTATAACTTTCTCGTTTATTTGTAGATTATCGATCTTGCCATTGAGAATATTTTTAGCGAGAATTTTCGGATTGAGAAATTATTTACAATTTATACTTATTAATTAAATCTCGTTTATAATTATGGATTTGATAATATTTTGACGTGTGAGACACGTCATCGAGTTTTATTTTAAAATTTCTTATGATAATTTCCAAGTACGGTTGGGAATCGTACCATTCGTATGATCTTGGGGAAGCTTTATGGATTTAAGTGATTTCGTATATTTTTAGTCACCATATTATAGGGTCGCTTTTATTCATTACTAGCTAGCTTTATTAGCGGTCCTCACCATAGGTGAGTCGAGCATTTAACGTGTGATGCTATTATAGCCTAGGAGGCACCGATATTATTATTTATTGTTAGCTAGCTTACTAGCGGTCCTCACCATAGGTGAGTTGAGCGCTTAGCGTGGGACGCTAATATAGCCTGGGAGGCACAGACCCGAGCCTTGGAGGCTCTTCTTACATGGTGATATATCTTCTCCTCGTTTTATTTTTCTCAGTTATGTAATTGATTAACCAGCGGGGCTGGTTTGTCTATTTTTATGGAATTCTGGATTTAAAGTTATTTAGATTATCAAAGTTGCGTGCAGTTAAGTTTGAAAAGTTGAAACGTGAGAAAATATATAAATTATGTATTTGTTAAATTATTTAATGTTGAAACGTGAGAAAATATATAAATTATGTATTTGTTAAATTATTTAATTTATTTTGCAGACAATGCACCCGGTCATATGAGGTGAGGCCCATCATCAAATGAATTAGACCTTTGCATGTCATTGTAAATTTCCTGAAGACTTTGGCTTCTAGTATACCATCCCAGCTCATGAAAGAAACTCTGTTCTTTGTGTATTAAGAGAGTTTCAGTTCTCTGTTATGTGAAACCCACAAAACCTACATACATACATACACTTCCAGATAATTTTTCATGGGATCGTCCTGGTGCGATTTCTTTCCTCTGTGTTATTTTACACTTGTGTTGCTCATGAATGCTGCAGTCTGTTTCTCTTTTGTACAGACGCAGGCACTTTGCCATGATGATGAGCGCTCTGCCTTGTTGCAATTCAAAGCTAGTTTCACTATAGACAAGTCTGCTTCCCAAGATCCCTTTGCTTTCCCAAAAGTTGCATCCTGGGGTAGGTTAGCAGGAGATACTCAAAGGAATAATTGTTGTTCATGGGATGGTGTTGAATGCAACGACAACTCTGGCCATGTTATTGGGCTTGACCTTGCCAGCAGTTATCTTCATGGTTCCATCAGTTCCAACAGCAGTCTTTTTCAACTTGTTCACCTGCAGAGCCTTGACCTCTCTGATAATAACTTCAGCTTCTCTCAAATTCCATCCAGGTTAGGCCATGCTCTTACTAGTCTAACATATCTCAACCTTTCAATGTCTTCATTTTCTGGCCAAATTCCTTCAGAAATGTCATATCTATCCAACCTATCTACACTTCATCTGTCATCAAGTTCCTGGTCTCCTCTCAAACTGCCCAACTTCAGATGCCTAATTCAAAATTTGACCAGCATAAAACAACTTCATCTTAGTTCGGTAGAAATGGACTCCACCGTGCCTAATACATTTGTGAATCTGTCTTCTCTCACATCTCTCCGTCTTCAGGCATGTAAACTGAAGGGGCAATTCCCAGCAGGCATTTTCAACCTACCAAACTTGCAAGTACTTGATTTGGCCAATAACTTTGATCTAACCGGTTATTTTCCTGATGACCTTAACAAGAGCAGCCCCTTGAAGATATTGAATTTGCAGGCAACCGATTTTTCTGGTCATATACCTGCTTCATTAGGAGACCTTCGTGCCTTAAACTTGTTGAACATACGATCCTGTAACTTTTATCCCTATGTTCCATCTTCACTTTCCAACCTCACCCAGCTCAATTTCCTTGATCTTTCTTCCTTTTATGACTATGCTTATCTACCAGACATTTTAACAATTCATGCTTTCAGTAACCACGTTTCAGATTCCTGGTCTTGGTTTCGAAAGCTAACCAAACTTAACCACTTGGCCCTTGATACTACCCACTTAAAGGGAGATTTGCCATGTTCTTTGGCTAATCTGACTCAACTTTTGGTACTAGACTTGGACCAGAATGAGATCACTGGTGAAATCCCATGTTGTTTGGCTAAACTGAAACAACTTTCAAAATTAAGCTTGGGCTACAATCAAATAACTGGTCAAATCCCATCCTGCCTTGTGCAGTTGACCCAGTTAACTTTGTTAGACATACGATTCAACAATCTGCAAGGAGCAATTCCCAGGTCACTATTCAAGCTGAGGAATCTTAAACATATTTACCTCCACTCAAATGACTTGAGAGGGTCTGTTGTATTGGATGAGTTTTCCAAGCTGGAGAAATTGAGGGGACTTCGTTTGTCGCTCAACAAGTTCTCTGTGCAGATCAAAACTGGGTTTAATGCTATTGCTCCAAAGCTTGAAGTACTAGGTTTGGGTTCATGCAACATAAAAGAGTTTCCGGAGTTCTTGAAATACCCTAATGTACTGGAGGATCTAGATCTATCTAACAACAATCTTCATGGCCAAATACCAAAATGGATGTGGAATTCAACTAGTGAAACTTTGAGGTTTCTCAACCTCTCTCACAACCACTTAAATGGATTTGAAGAAAATCCGGTCATTATTCCATGGCATGGGTTATACTCTTTACAGCTCGACTCTAACATGTTACAAGGATCACTGCCCATTCCATCGCCATTGATATCATACTATTCTGTTTCAAACAATGAATACGCAGGAGAAATTCCAGTGACATTCTGCAACACAAGGCCACTATGTATTCTTGACTTGTCTAACAACAACCTCAATGGCAAGATTCCACAATGTTTTGAGAATCTCAGATTTCTTCAGTTACTGAAACTACAGAACAATTCCTTTCACGGTGATATTCCGCAAATAGGTTTGAAAAGATGCTTGTGGTTAAGAGGGATTGACATGAGTTATAATCAGCTACAAGGGAAGCTACCAAGATCAATTGGCAATTGTTCTAAGTTAATGTTTCTAAATTTGGGAAATAATCAGATCAGTGATACTTTCCCGTCTTGGTTAGGAAAGCTTCAAAAATTGAAAGTTCTCATGCTGCGGTCTAATGCATTTCATGGTATCATTGGGAAGCCTACAAGTACCAATGAGTTCCCTGAGCTGTCCATCATTGATTTATCCAGCAATGATTTTTCAGGTATATTGCCCTCCAACTACATAGAGAACTGGAATGCCATGAAATCTGTTGATGCAAACAAGGAAATATACGTCCAATCCATGTTCTTCTTCGGCACGTATTTACAAACATTCTACTATGATTACCCGATTACAGTTTTCAGCAAAGGGGTTGAATTGAAGTATATCAAGACCCCTTATCTTATGAGACTCATAGACCTCTCAAGTAACAGATTTGTAGGAGAGATTCCAGGTATCATTGGGAACCTAAGAGGGCTTAATCTGCTTAATCTTTGCAACAACACTCTCACTGGTCCCATCCCCTCTTCTTTTGGGAACTTGATTGCTCTGGAATCATTGGATCTCTCCCAAAATCAGCTCTCAGGAAAGATTCCCATTGATCTGGCACAACTGACATTCCTTGCATACTTTAATGTATCCAACAATCGTCTTTATGGTCCTATCCCACAAGGTCAACAGTTTGATACATTCCAAGAGGATATGTACCAAGGAAACTCAGGTTTGTGTGGAAAACCTTTGTCAAAGAAATGTAAAAATTCTGAGAGCTTTGAAGAAGACGAAGACTCTGGGTTTCAAGTTCAGCTTGATTGGTTTATGGTTCTGCCAGGAGTTGTTACTGGTCTAATAGTTGGAGTGATTGGGGGGAACTTTTGGACAGCCAGGAAGCATGAGTGGTTTGTGGATACATTCAGCAGGAGGAGAAGGCAGGCTGAACGTACACGACTGAGGAGAGAACAGAGACCTTGGTCATATTAACCATAAATACAATGCTGCTTTGTGTATCTAGATGTTCAAGACCAATATTCACGTTGTTGTGCTGTGCCTTGTGTTATATTTTCTAAACAGGATTGTGTGGTTACTAATAAAATCTGGTTGAATATGTGTACCACTGTCTTCAGTACTTATTGTTTGTATATCTTATCTTTAAGGTAATAGGTGTATATAGCTTCTGTTTCTCTGAGTTAAGCATTATTCAGTACCACCGTGTTTCCAATTTTTCACTCCAACATTTGACAATGCCACCTAAACATAATCTTAGATTACATTAAGGTGTCTGAAACTCTGAATAAACAACAACAGATCTCTGATTTGAGCATAATTCAGTACTCACAAAATCCCTATATGGTACTTAAACTAAATCCCTATATAATACTCGACTAAATCAGAATACCATGTTGTTCTTGTGCATTACCTTATATTTTCTGGTGTATTCGTTTCTTAGGTTTGTATATTTTTTAGCGGACTAGAAGCCTGATGTAGTTTCTATGTTGTATGCATAACCTATCAAACCTTGAAGCATAAGCTATTTAACAACTATCTGTTTTTAGAATTCTAAACATAAATCTGATACATGTTCTTGAGACCATGAAAAAGTAGGTCTGACCCCTTTGAATTGAGCAATGAGCATAAATAGAAAAATAAAAAATTTGGGAATCTAGTCATACTTACCTACTGTGCTGTATCATACAAATAGAAACTGGGATTTCAATTTAGGACAGTAACAAGCAGAGACATTTAAGTTCCATGATCAACTATGGGCCTTTAAAATCATTTTTAACCATACGGTATCTGAACACTGAGATGAAATTATGCAGTAACATGGAACTAGTACTAATCTTGATAAAGGCAGATTGAGAAGGAAGAAGTGCAAAATTAACGAGGTCCATCTCTGCTTCACTGCATCAAAGCAAAAAAGTAAAATTTGATTGATTTTGGAATGCTTTCAAGATCTAACGCACTTGGGAATCACGTTTTGATCTGATCAAAGAACCCACGGAGTTAACTATAACCCGGATTTATTACCTGATAAACATGGTACTTAAATTTCTCCACTGGTAGTCTTTGGGCCTCAGACTTCTGTTTGGACTGATTTGTTCATTTTGGGCCCGTTTCTTCATCGCTCTATTAAGCTTGCATTAAGGGCAAAGAGAGTAAAACAGCAAAACAAAGATAGTCAGGCCCATATTGAACATGAAAAAGGGATATGAAGGCTCATGACTAACCTTGACGAAGACCAAGGATACCAAAATGGTCTGCAATGAGCTCCGGTCGGTTTCACTGGGCAACAAGGGAGCAGTAGCTATGTCAATGCATTCCAGATGGACTAGAAGCAGCAGCAAAAAAGGAAATTTAATAACTTGATTATGATAGGAAAATCACTAATTTTGGAATGCTTGAAGTTTCTTAAGTGGGTGAGGATTGCACCTATAATGCAGATTCATTATCTAAGTTTCAAAACTAAGTTGTCAAGTCCAGCAACAATGTTGAAAGTGTTATCTTTGCACATCTACATGTGCTTGTTGCTTATTTTTCAACAACTTCTATTCAGATTGGTGAGAACTATAATAGAGAGATGGACCCAATACAAAGCAAACAAAACTTGTATTCAACTAAGAGAAAAGACATGCTTACCTAAGTCACATAGAATATTCAATATTGACTTGACTATAAGAATGCATTATTGGAATTTTCAATTTAGTAAATGGAAACTGTATGAACAGAATAACAAACAACAGAACTAGCAGAAACTAGCCTGAGACACCATGACAATTGTTCAAGACCTATTGTCATTGTCAATGTCATTATAAGTTACCTGAAGATTGAGAAAATTATCAATTTGGTGGTTTTTCAGATGGCCACCACAGTTCATATGAGAATGCATTTAATATAAAATGAGAAAATCAAAGCTTTCAGCATGACTAGCTAGTCACACAACAATAGATAGTAGAAGACGAAGAAAGGTAGCTCGTCATGCTGCAAAGTTTGATTTTTCATTGTCTATTTATTGTATTCTCATTCATGGACTGTATTGGTCAAGATAACAGAATTTTAAAAACCTATATACATACATAAACCTCTATAAAGGTTACTGTTGTAAAAATTCTTATATATGAAGCACCAGATTGCTTTTGATTTGAAACCCATGAACCTACATACACACTTTTCAAAGAACGCCAATGGCATCATCCTGCTGGTGTAAATTCTTAGCTCTGCTTTATTTTGCGTTATTATTGTTCAGTAATCCTACATGCAGTACTTCTTTTGTGCAGAGGCAGACGCTTTGCCGCGAAGAGGAGCGCTCTGCCTTACTGCAATTCAAGGCTAGTCTCAAGACAAACATGACTGCTTCTAGTGATCCCCTTGCTTATCCAAAGGTTGCATCTTGGGACAGGCCCGAAGGTGATCCTCAAAGGAGTAATTGTTGTTCTTGGGATGGTATTGAATGCAATGAGGAATCTGGCCATGTTATTGGCCTTGACCTTGGCAGCAGCTGCCTTCATGGTTCCATCAACTCCAGTAGTAGTCTGTTTCAACTTGTTAGGTTGCAGAGGCTTGATCTCTCTGACAATAACTTCAACTTCTCTGAAATACCATCCAGGTTAGGCCATGATCTTACGAGTCTAACATATCTCAACCTTTCAATGTCTTCATTTTCTGGACAAATTCCATTAGAAATTTCATATCTATCAAAACTGTCTACCCTTGATCTGTCTTCAAGTTCCTGGCCTCCTCTCAAACTGCCCAACTTCAGAAGCCTAACTCAAAATTTGACCAGCATAAAACAACTTCATCTTCGTTTGGTAGAGATAGCCTCCACAGTGCCTAGCTCATTGGTGAATCTGTCTTCTCTGACATCTCTTCGTCTTCAAGCATGTAACTTGGAGGGAAACTTCCCGGTAGGCATTTTCCACCTACCAAACTTGCAAGTACTTGACTTGGCCTATAACAACAATCTAACCGGTTATTTTCCTGAGGACCTTAACATGAGCAGCCCCTTGAAGATATTGAATCTGCCGTCAACCAATTTCTCTGGTCATCTACCTGATTCAATCGGAAACCTTCGTGCCTTAAATTTGCTGAATATATCATCCTGTCACTTTTATCCCCATGTTCCATCTTCACTTTCCAACCTTACCCAGCTCAATCTTCTTGATCTTTCTTCCTTTTATGACTATAGTTATCGACCTTACCTTCCATCAATCCATACTTTCAGTGGCCAAGCTTCAGATTCCTGGTCAGGGATAGGAAAGCTGACCAAACTCTACAACTTGGTTCTTCAGGATACCAACTTAAGGGGAGATTTGCCATCTTCTTTGGCTAATCTGACTCAACTTTTGGAATTAGACTTGAGCCAGAATCAATTAAGTGGTGAAATCCCATGCTTCTTGGCAAATCTGACACAACTTACAAAATTACGATTGGGCTACAATCAAATAAGTGGTCAAATCCCTTCTTGCCTAGAGCAGTTGAACCAATTGACATTATTAGACTTACGATCCAACCATCTTCAAGGAACCATCCCCAGGTCACTTTTCCAGCTTACAAGTCTTGAATATATATTCCTCAACTCAAATAACTTGAGTGGAAATGTTGAATTCGATGACTTTTCCAAGCTAAAAAAGTTGAGGGGACTTCGTTTGTCGCTCAACAAGTTATCTGTGCAGATCAAAACTGGATTTACTGCTATTCCTCCAAAGATTAATTTACTAGAATTGGGTTCATGCAATTTAACAGAGTTTCCAGAATTTTTGAAATACACTAGTGAACTGATGCATCTAGATCTATCTGACAACAATCTTCATGGCCAAATACCAAAATGGATGTGGAATTCTACTAGTGAATCATTGAGATACCTCAACCTCTCTCATAACCACTTAACTGGATTTGAAGAAAATCCCGTCATTATTCCATGGAATCAGTTAAGCTCCTTACAGCTAGACTCTAATATGTTACAAGGATCACTGCCAGTTCCAGTGCCGTCAATTGCGGTCTATTCTATTTCAAACAATGGATACACGGGAGAAATTCCAGCAACATTCTGCAATGCGGGGACCCTGAATATTCTTGATTTATCTAACAACAACCTGAATGGCATGATTCCCCAATGCTTTGAGAATTTTGGAGCTCTTCAGATATTGAAACTGCGGAACAATTCTTTTCATGGGGATATTCCTCAAATATGTTTAAACACAAGTATGGAGTTAGCCGCTATTGACTTGAGTTATAATCAGCTACAGGGGAAGCTACCAAGATCAATTGCCAATTGTCCTCGGTTGATGTTTCTTAATTTGGGAAATAATCAGATCAGTGATACATTCCCATCTTGGTTAGGAGTGCTTCAACAATTAAGAGTTCTCATATTGCGGTCTAATGCATTTCATGGCATAATTGGAAAGCCTACAAGTGGCATTGAGTTCCCTTTGCTGTCCATTGTTGATTTATCTAGCAACAATTTTTCAGGTACGTTGCCCTCCGACTACTTAGAGAACTGGAATGCCATGAAATCTGTTGATGAAAACGAGCAAATATATGTCCAATCCGCTATCATCTTCGGTATGTATCCTGACACGTTTCGCTATGATTACCCGATTACAGTTTTTAACAAAGGTGTTGAACTGAAGTACTTCAAGACCCCTTATCTTCTGAGACTCATAGACCTCTCAAGTAACAGATTTGAAGGACAGATTCCGGCTCTCATTGGGAATCTAAGAGCGCTTCATTTGCTCAATCTTTCCAACAACACGCTCACTGGTCCCATCCCCTCTTCTTTTGGGAACTTGACTGCTGTTGAATCGTTGGATCTCTCCCAAAATCAGCTCTCAGGAAAGATTCCCAGTGATCTAGCACAACTGACATTCCTTGCATACTTTAATGTATCCCACAATCTTCTTTATGGTCCTATCCCACAAGGTCGACAGTTTGATACATTCCAAGAGAATATGTACCAAGGAAACTCAGGTTTATGTGGAAAACCTTTATCAAAGAAATGTGAAGATTCTGAGAGCGCAACACCACAAACACCAACTTTTGAACAAGAGGAAGACTCAGGATTTCAAATTGAACTAGATTGGTATGTGATTCTGCCAGGAGTTGTTACTGGTCTAATAGTTGGAGTGTGGTTGGAGAAAACTTTTGGACAGCCAAGAAGCATCACTGGTTTGTGGAGACATTTAGCAGGAGTTAGCCGAGAAGCACAAGGTGAGAGAGGGGAATCAGAACTTGGTCCTTATTTATTCCATGTATGTAGGTGCTCGGTTCATGAACATTAGCTTCATATTCATAGTGTTTAGAGCAGTATTGGGGCAAATATTATGTTTTTCTTATGTATTATATATGTTATGTATTCTGGCTTATGTGTTTGCTAGGTTTGTAACTTTGTATATATTGAGCAGACTAACAAGTCTGCCAGCTCTGGGGTAATGACTATATTTAACCTTCAAAATGTCTCGAGTATTTTTTGTTCAATATCTCCAATTAAAAAACCTCAAGGCATCAGCTGCCTAGCTGATATTTAACCAGATATAACAATATATTCTTACTATCCAACATAGCTGCTATCAAAAGAAAAGGAGACAGTTACATACCCTGCAAACTAGTGGTAATTTCATGATAGATGTCATTACTGTCTCTCTCAATAACTTCTTTTAAGACTAAATTGATTTTTTTATTTTGAGAGAATCAGAGAAGTCTCATAAAAGAAACCAATAAATCAAATGTTTTTATTTAAATTGCTGAGAATGATAACAGAAGCGAGAAGGACCCAAAGGAAGCAAATATATTCTATAACCAAGAGAAAACACCAACTTATATGAGTGCTTCTTTTTAAACTTCATTCACAAAGAAATAATATGATGAGAAGGGTGCGAAGATTATTTACGAAATTTCAACAAGAAAGAGATCGAAGAAATTTTGACTTCTAACTCAAAGTCTAAATCGACACACTGATGGAGCCAACTTATATGGATACTTGAATAGCATTGGGAATTTTACTTTACTAAATGCAAAATGTATAAACAAAATAATCAACAATTAAACTAGCAGAAGGTAGAGCAAGAACAAAAATTACTGTAAATTTTAGCTCAGGAAATGCCACAAAGCAGCTACTG
This sequence comes from Fragaria vesca subsp. vesca, assembly GCF_000184155.1. Lineage (NCBI taxonomy): Eukaryota > Viridiplantae > Streptophyta > Magnoliopsida > Rosales > Rosaceae > Fragaria > Fragaria vesca. The sequence continues at coordinate 22,426,965 of NC_020496.1, read as the reverse complement.
CAAGGACAAAACAGTGCTACCACTTCACACATTGCATGAGCCAAATAATCAAAGTGATTCAAACATGGAATACTGGAAGAATGATCAAATACTGGCGGAATGATCAAGAGAGGAGCAATCTGGTCTAATCTACACCACATCAATTCAAACCCATCAAAATATCTTGTACTACCTATCTAGACTCCATATATACATTTTAAAGTTGATGTGTAGCACTATGTTACGCCACTCATCTAAAGATTTACACTCATCCATACTTGTATAAAAGACATACACATCATACAGTAAATATTGGAAATACAATACAAATTTTGAGTCCATTATTTTCTGATTTTCTATCATTTTCTATGTTTAATGTCAAATTTCATTCATTACAAACCAAACAAAAGGCAGCAGCAAGAAATTGTGCATGGAAATGACTCAAATGAGCACAAATAGAAAAGTGAAGAAATGAGGATATTCATTCTTACCTACTGTTCTGTATCACACACAAATAGAACTGGGACTTCAGTTCAGGTTGAAAACATGCAGAGAGATTTTAAGTTCGTGGATCAAATTTACACCTTGATTACAAGTTTTGAATCTTACTGTATCAGAACAGTGAAAGGAAATCAAGCCGGAACATGGAACTAGTACTAACCTTGATCAAGGCAGAGACAGAAGGAAGTGGTCTCTGCTTCACTGCATCAAAGCAAGAAATATAATTGTAAAACTTGATTGATTTGAGATTGTTTCAAGATTTAACGCAACTGCAAATCACATGCTGATCTGATCAAGAACCCACCAGGGTTTAACTTCTGATCGGATTTATTACCCGACAAACATGTAATTAAATTTCTAAATGGGTTAATGGGTGATCGAATTTGGGCCTCTGACTGGCCCCTTTCCTTTTGGACTTCTTTGTTTCATCTTGTGCTCGTTTGTTCTTCACAGCCCATCCATCACTTTTCTTTATGTATTAAGTGCCCACAAGTTTTGCTTCTATTCATACCTCTTAAAGTGTACACCACCTCTCATTTTTGAACATTTTAATATCCTAATTTAGAGAAAAATAACCTGGATTATTAAAAAAGAAAAAAAAAAAAACAACTGCCAGAATTTCTATTTGTGCTCATTTGAGTCATTTCCATGCATAATTTCTATGGTTTAGAGTTTAGGGTTTAGTAGGAAAGTAGGAACTTTGATGAAAAAAATATGATAAGAGGTCCAGGTGCCAAAGAGGTATGAATAGAAGCTCATTTTTGCAAATTACATAATTTCATAATTTATCCATAATCAAAAGATACATAAGTCAATCGTCGTCTTATATCAAAAATACTGACTACAAACGATCGAACTAACTAACAACTAACAAATGATCCACAATGCATACAACTAAGCAAAATAAAGTCGACAGCTATAACAATGTACTATTTCTCGTAATCTGCTTACACTCTCCAATGTCATGTACGTTGATCCACTCATGGAGGCAGCCAATAGTCACACCGGGAAGGAAAACGCTCAGACCTTGGTCATTTTGATCCATCTTTCGTATTGTTGTTTCAAGGGGATTGTACTCTATCCTTCAAGGTTAAATCAAGTTATTCAGAACTTGATGTGCATGCATGCAGCTATCTCTCTTATTCAGTCGTTCAGTTTTGTTCTAGAGACTTTAGTTAAGGCCCGAACAACTGGTTGTAAGTTCTAGACCAAAAATCTTTGATTTCTAGTGTGAGCTAGTTGTTTTAATTAAGTTCGTAGTAATGTTTTTTTTGGTCAGAATGTACTTGCATTTGGGAAAGGCATCCCATCAACCCAAAAACATTATGAACATATCACAATTTGGCATGCAAGAACTCAACTAACATATGGGTTCAAGCCGATTACCATGTGAGAGCTAGCAGTCACACCCCGTTGTTTCAAAATTTTACATCCTGTAAACCCATAGACATTCACAATCTGAACCTCAAAATGACTAGATTCTCGATATTATTTTGAGACTTTTTCAGAATTGCAATTAAAATCAGAGATGTAGGCTCTGTATCCCGCCCCTTCCGCACGTGCGTACACGCATGCAGCAAGGCTAGTGTATATGTATAAACAAAAGACCCAACAACCAAACTAGCAGAAACTAACGCAAGAACAAAATTAAAACTGAACAGATCCAAAAAAAAGAAACCAAACAAAAGGACAGCGTATGACACCATGCATAGTTGTTCAAGAGCTCCATGCCAAGACACTTCATTTTTCTTTTGGAGAAAAAGACACATTGATGTGTCGCGTAACCGGGGTCAAACAACTTCAATTTAATTACCCTGCAATCGTAGTAATATGGACAAATAGGGATCGTTCTAGCCGGGGAAACCAAAGAGCGATCGAAAGAAGAGAAACCAAACAATTTATAAACAAGTATTTACATATATACATCGAAATATTGGGGGTTTAAGATTGATTAATTCTAACAAATCACCTACTGAAAATTAAACCTAAGATTATACAAGTGATCAACATACTCATGCAACACATAACACGAAAAACCATCAAGAACACTTAACAACTTCATGCAAGGCCGGGCAGCAACGTTCAAATTATCCTAGACTCTAACCAATTCCGATTCTAATTAGAGCCTTTGCGGTTATCAAATTGTTAAGACTCCTCAAGTATTTAGAACCATCTTTGCGCTTGATCCTAAACATGAATGCTAACTCATTTAAAGACACGTTGCGTAGAGATTAAACAAGAAAACACTTTAGCACACGAGTCAATCGGAAACATGATCTAAGGCATGGCGTCACTCATCCTATTAGCATGCAAATTATCAGAATTATATCCGCCCTAAGTTAATAACAGAAACCAAGACAACTTTGCGTATGAATCGATCCAAAATTATTATGGTAGATGAAACCGCACCTTAAGGACAACCATGGTTGAGGCAGCCTCAAGGATTGATTTAGATGCACGAATTCATGACAATTAATCAATTAGAAATCAAAAACACATAAGAACATGCTACTGCCCCAAAACCTAAATCACGAAATCATCATATATTCAAGAAGTTATAAATCAAAACATAGAACAATCAAAGATCACAAAGAAATCCGAAAACCATGTTTGATAAATAAAACCAAAATCGAAAAGTATATTACAATAGAGTTCGAAACTATACAGAAAATAATACAAGAAGCCATGAGAAAATCACACTTTTACAACCTTGAAAGATTCGGCAAGTGTGGGGAAAATCAGTGGAAGGATGGAATGATTCTTATGGTTTGTGGTGGATGAATCGGCTAAGTAATTTTCTGTATAGGGTTTGGTAGAGTTTTGGCTATGTAATTGCAAGGGTAGAGATGATGTTTTTCTGTCCTTGAAGTCGTGCTTTATATAGAGGAAAAACCCTAGAGAAGTCGGCCACAAAGTTGAAACCAAGTTGGTTTAGGTTTCCTAGTTTTTCTCAATTCGGCAGAATGAACTCCGTCTAATGATTATGTCATAACTCCCTCTAGAAAATAGATATTAAGGTGATTCCAATTGATTTGGAAACTAGACTCCCGTAGCTCTCTGTCCATATTTAGCACGTTTTCTGATTCATTGTGAGCTGTCCTGGAGAGTCCGTTGAAGTTGAGAGACGTGCACAGGAATTTTCCCGAAATTAATCAGGGTTTTCAAGACTTGGATATTCCTTGATATTCTGCCGAATTTAGATCTTCTTCTCCATATTGGACTTGGTTTGGACCTCTCCTTTCATGGACTAGGCTTCGTGTATCAACTGCTTTGCTTCCCTAGGTTCATCAGGAACACTTCTCTCGGCAGGTAGTAGGTTACTCTGTTCATGACTCTTCTACATGTCACCTAAGTATCAGAGAAATTAAATCAATTTGTGACAATGTAAAAGCTTTACAGAATCATAAGAACATCTCTAAGGCTCCAAATCGGCTTTTGACAATTTTCTACACCGTTCCTCTATGTTTAACACGTTTTACGCACAACTCTACCAAAAACTTTCGACTCTACATTATAACTCTATTCTACGACAATAAGAGATAATCAAAGTACAAATGAAGGTAATAACATATTAAGAATGTCGCATTTTATGCTCCTATCACACACTATATGTGTAGAATCTAATTACATTTCAAATCTATCATATGGAATGAGGCCCATCATCATATTATAAAACGACCTGAGTGTGTCATTGTAAATTTCCTGAAGACTTGGTTTCTAGTTTCACATCCCAGCTCACGAAATAAGATCTGTTCTTTGTCTATAAAGGAGGGAAGTTCAAGTTCTCTGTTACGTGAAATCCACATACCTACATACGCATATACCAAGAAAACAGAATATTTCATGGGAAAGGGAATTGGCTCATCCTGGTGTGACTTGTATTCTGTGCATTATTCTATCCTCTTGTTATTCATGAATGCTGCATGCTGTTTTTCTTTTGCTCAGGTCCAAACACTTTGCCAAGATAATGAGCCGCTCTGCCTTGTTGCAATTCAAAGCTAGTTTTGCCATAGACAAGTCTGCTTCCCAAGATCCCTTTATAAGATCATAACAACATGATATATGAACACGTTATAATCTGCATAGTAATAGAGATACAAAGTATATATATATATATGTTTGATGAATAAGAGTATATAACTATGGCGTCCATCGTCTTCTTGCAAGGATTGGGAAAGACAAAGTCTTCTGCTCTCTCCAACTATGGTCTGTTCTATCTCTCAATGGGGCGAGATTACTTTACGAACATGTAGATTTTGGGAGAACAGGGACCTTGACTTATATAGGTGCTAGGTGACAAAATCCACCCATCATAGAGAATATGTCACTTACCATATGCACCTCCTTAGTAGTTAAGTCACTTGATTCCATACCTTTTAAGATATGTATAATATCTTTAGTTAGGCTCATAATCTATAATATTAATCACAATATCATAGTTACCGATTTACTGCATATATGGTCCTTTGTTTCATTTACAAGATATCACATAAATATTGTGTAAACTTTATTATTAGATGATATGTCCAATTAGGTTCTTACAATGCATTATTACATATTACAAGTTACTCATGCAGTAGGCAGAAAGTAATGCAAGTTAACTAGTTAATATCATATATAG
>NC_020496.1:22397589-22421844 GCF_000184155.1 Fragaria vesca subsp. vesca | reverse complement strand
TAGCATTATTAACCCATCTATATTGATTACCACCACATGTTAATCAACCTGCATATATCAAGGTATCAAGAAACTTAGTATACGATGCACTATGCATGACATTAACTGCCATAATTTATTTTTGAAAAGTCACTAGTATATGTTCCTTGTTGTGGTTTTTGCTTATGGCATGCATATAAGATCATAACAACATGATATATGAACACGTTATAATCTGCATAGTGATAGAGATACAAAGTATATATATGTTTGATGAATAAGAGTATATAACTATGGCGTCCATCGTCTTCTTGCAAGGATTGGGAAAGACAAAGTCTTCTGCTCTCTCCAACTATGGTCTGTTCTATCTCTCAATGGGGCGAGATTACTTTACGAACATGTAGATTTTGGGAGAACAGGGACCTTGACTTATATAGGTGCTAGGTGACAAAATCCACCCATCATAGAGAATATGTCACTTACCATATGCACCTCCTTAGTAGTTAAGTCACTTGATTCCATACCTTTTAAGATATGTATAATATCTTTAGTTAGGCTCATAATCTATAATATTAATCACAATATCATAGTTACCGATTTACTGTATATATGGTCCTTTGTTTCATTTACAAGATATCACATAAATATTGTGTAAACTTTATTATTAGATGATATGTCCAATTAGGTTCTTACATTCTCCCACTTGGACAATCATATAATACACAATAGCCATATGAATCCAAAACCAAATAAAACAATCTTTAGTCGACATGGACAATACTTACAATATAACCCAACTTCAAGACTCTGTCAAACACAGCCACTCATACCAGATCATAAGAAATCTGATGCAACAATCTGCATAGCACCTTATGTCCATAGTATCAGCACTTGTATTCACATGAGTCACCACAAGGTATAGAAATATTTTTGATATAAAACAACTGAACGTGATTACTGAATGTCTCATATCATGGTCTCACCTTATGGCTTTGTAGATAAAGCCCTTTATACTTTATGCTTCTACTGAAGCTGATGTGTTTCCAAAAGAAGAACACATTCCAATTCTCTGTCAAATACCAGAAGACAAAGATCTTTCAAATAGCTATTCAAGACTTGAGCTGCAGCAATAAATTGTTAGATACCAGCAATCAAATAATCTTTAAACAATTGCAAAACTGACAATGCAATTCTTATTAATCAGTAACAATCAAATTGTATCAAATTGCATCAGCCAAAATAAACTAGAATCTGTAGACAAAAGAAACAAACAGGCAAAAGTTGTACATCAATATGCTCCCACTAAGCTATGGAATCAAAACTATCAGCTAATCCCATGCCCGCAACATGCTTATTAAAAACTTTAACCGGTACTGGTTTGGTGAGGGGATCAGCAATCATTTCTGTTGTCCTAATGTCTTCAATAACTACCTTTTTCTCTTCAGTTTTCTTTCTTACATGAAGAAATTTCAACTCTATTTGCTTTGAGCTGGAAGACCTCTTGTTATTCTTAGCAAAGAAAACTGCAGCAGAGTTATCACAGAAAATAGGCATTGGTCTTTCTACGCTAGGAACAACCTGAGTGCAACGAATGAGATCTCTTAACCAAACAGCATGAGTAGTGGCATAACTTAGTGCAATGAACTCAGATTGCATGGTAGACAAGGTAGCCTCTGTTTGCTTTGAACTACTCCATGATATTGCCCCACCAGCCATTAGAAAAACAAAACCAGAAGTAGACTTTAAGTCATCCTTATCACCTGCATGATCTGAATCAGAATACCCAACAACATCTAATGATTCACTTTTCCTGTACACCAACTTGTAGTCCCTTGTTTTCTTCAGGTATCTCAACACTTTCTTGCCCGCTGTCCAATGAACCTCTCCTGGATTGACTTGATATCTACCAAGCCTGCTAACAGCAAAAGCAATATCTGGGCGAGTACAAACCTGAGCATACATTAAACTTCCTACAAGTGAAGCGTACGGTTTGTTCTTCATGGCATTCTTCTCAAAATCATTCTTAGGACACTGTGATTTATTGAACTTGTCACCTTTGCTCATAGGCAAGTCTCCACCAGAACAGTTTTCCATAGAAAAACGCCTCAGCACTTTGTCTATGTAACTCTCTTGAGAAATTCCCAACAGCCCCCGTTTTCTATCTCTTGTGATCTTGATGCCCAACACAAAAGATGCTTCCCCTAGATCCTTCATCTCAAAAGACTGAGATAAAAAGGATTTGGTCTCTAAAAGCAGTTTCATATCTGTACTAGCCAACAGAATGTCATCTACATACAAAACCAATACAATGAACCTGCTCCCACATACCTTAAAATAAATGCATTCATCTAAAGGATTCTACACAAAACCATTTTCAGTCACAACTGAATCAAACTGCAAGTACCATTGCCTTGAAGCTTGCTTCAAGCCGTAAATGGACTTCTTGAGCCTACACACCATATGCTCACTCCCTTGTTCCTCAAAACCTTGGGGCTGCTTCATATGAATTTCTTCTTCCAATTCTCCGTTAAGGAATGCTGTTTTGACATCCATCTGGTGTAGCTCCATGTCATAATGAGCTACTAATGCCATGATCATCCGAAACGCATCTTTGGTTAAAACCGGTGAAAACGTTTCATGGTAGTCTATCCCCTCTCTTTGAGTAAAACTTTTCGCCACCAACCTAGCCTTGTATCTTTCTATCCTCCCATCTGCGTTTTTCTTCGTTTTAAACACCCATTTGCACCCAATTGGCTTGACATCTGGGTTTGGTTCAACTAGCTCCCACACTTCATTGTCTTTCATGGACTCTAACTCTGCATGCATCGCTTCTGTCCATAAGGCTGATTGGGAACTATTAATGGCTTGGTTGTAGGTTACTGGATCATTGTCTTCGCCAATATCAAAATCAACTTCTTGAAGATATGTACAAAAGTTTTCAGGTTCTACTTCTTGAATAAACAATACATAATCATCAAAGATTGCAGACCTGCGAACTCTTTCAGACCTCCTCAATGGGACAGCTTCTGGAGCAGCTTCGGGTTGTACTATGGCTGCTTCATTTGGAGGAAGATCTTGTTGTTCGAAATTAATGGGATTATCAACAATCTGGTCATCAAGGACATGGGGTTCTTGAGGCACCTGAGGGTATACTACAGCAGAAACAGCTGGAGTACTATTTTTTGCTGGATTTCGAACAACTTCTTCACCCTCTTCCTCCAAAACAAGGTCTTGAACAGAAGATGGCATATTATCTTCCAGAAACTTGGCTTTGTTAGTTTCAATTATCCTAGTAGAGTGACTAGGACAATAAAACTTATAACCTTTGGACTTATCAGGATAGCCAATAAAATGGCAAGTAATAGTTCTAGAATCTAGCTTCTTTTCATCTGGATTGTAAGGACGGGCCTCTACAGGGCATCCCCAGGTACGAAAATGCATAAGGCTTGGTTTTCGACTATTCCAGATTTCAAAAGGTGTTCTGTCAACAGCCTTGCTTGGAACACGATTGGAGATATAATTCGCAGTCTTAAGTGCTTCACCCCACAAGAAAATAGGCAAGTCGCTCCTGCTGATCATGCTTCGAACCATATTCAACAATGTACGGTTTCTACGTTCAGCAATGTACGGTTTCTACGTTCAGCAACCCCATTCTGTTCTGGTGTACCCGGTGTCGTGTATTGTGCAATGATTCCACATTCCTCCAAAATTTTTGCAAACGGACCCTTATGTTGTCCAGTCTCATCATATTTGCCATAGTACTCTCCTCCTCTGTCGGATCGAACCACCTTAATGGATTTCTCTAACTGTTTTTCAACTTCAGTTTTGTAAATTTTAAAGGCTTCAAGACTTTGAGATTTTTCAGAAAGAAGGTAAAGATGACAATACCGCGAAAAATCATCGATGAAGGTTATATAATACTTTTTTCCACAGATGGTATTGACATTGAACGGACCACAAATATCCGTATGGATAAGCTCTAGAAGTTTGGAACTACGTGTAAAACCTAACTTTCTAGAATTTGTCATTTTACCCTTTATGCAATCAATACAAATTGCCAAATCAGAGAAATCTAAGTCTGGAAGTATCCCAGACTTAACAAGCTGTTGAAGACGTCTTTTGGATATGTGTCCTAGGCGCTTATGCCATAGGAAAGAGGAATTTTCATTAAGTTGGACTCTTTTGGATCCTATAGAATGCTCTACAAGATAAGTATCAACAGAATAAGAACATCTTATACCCCACATGTCATCTTGAAGATAGGCACTGCCAACACAATTTGAATCAAGGAAAAACTTTATTTCTTCAGAAACAGTAAAACGAAAACCATCCTTAACAAGTCTGACAGGAGAAAGCAAATTCCTTCTCATTGAAGGAATAAACAAAACATCCTTTAAAATCAAAACAAAACCAAATTCTAACTTAAGGTGAACGATTCCTATGGCTTCAACAGCAACTTTGACTCCATTTCCTACGAAAACTTTGACTTCATCTCTACTTGGAGTTCTCCGGCTTACGAAGCCCTGCAAGGAATTAGAGATGTGAACAGGAGAACCGGTGTCATACCACCAGGAATTTGAAGGAACAGAAATCAGATTTGACTCAATTATTGTAAAAACATGAGGTGAACCTAGACAAAGCCCTGAGATGGAGTAAACAGAATATGTACCCTTCTTATCTAGCCACGACTTATATTTTGCGCAATTCCTCTTCATGTGGCCAGAGTTTTTGCAAAAAAAAACATTTGAAAACAGTTGTTTGTTTTGGCTTAAGGTTCTGAGATCCTTTGGATGAAGAGGAGTTTTGCTTTGGAGGAGCACTTTTGGCATGATGAGATGGACGTTTGTGGAATCCAGCAGCTTTCCCTTGAGTAACTAAATGGACAGAGACAGATTTCTCCTTCTCCCTTTTCAGCCTAGCTTCTTCTTGCACACAGTGCGCAATAAGCTCATCCACAGGCCATTTATCTTTCTGGGTATTGTAGCTGACCTTTAACTGACTATAGGCCTCTGGAAGGGATTCAAGAGCAGAATTGATAAGAAAAGGATCAGGGGGTCGAATCTCTATGGCAGAAAGTTTCTTCCCTATATCAATCAGCTTCATTATATGTGCCCTAACGCTTCCTTCTCCATCAAATTGTGCCTTATACAGCGCCCCCATCAAGTTTGTTGCTTCTGCCTAAGGAGACGCCTGAAACTTCTGTGCTATTGCTGCTAGATAAGCCCTGGCATCATCAGTTTCTGCAATGCTACCTCGGACAGTCTCATTCATGTATTTCTGCATAAAAAACACCGCCACCCTGTTGGACCTCTCCCATTTCTCAGCTTTCAACTTCTGAGCATTGGTACTAGTTGGAGTGATCACAGGCTGATCCTCCCTTAAGGCTAAATCGAGGTCCATGATCCCCTTATGTCATTCTTCCACCCCTTAAAGTTGGTAGCACTCAGAATTTCTATTGGTGTCATAAGCGCAGAAGAAACTGTAAAGTAAAACATGTAATAGGCCTTAAGTAAATTATCCTAAACATGTCATACAATGAACAATAAAACAATCCAGAGAAGGCACAAAATTGTTCAAAATAACCCCAATCATTAGTTGCACTACTAAATAACACATGTGTGCAAGAAATTTAATAGTGCCTTGAGTTCTTTATCACACCACAAGCTTTATAGAGCACAGAACTTTAAATTTTATCAACGCATGTGAGCAAGATGATAAGATTCCTTTAAGTGTTCTAAATTCCTTTGATGAGCTAACTTTAGACTACGATATACATAATTAACACCTGTATGGCAAGAGAATGTACATATATCATAATCTAAAATCACAATTTTGGTCTAACATTATAACCATGAACCAAGAAACCTGAACAATTTTAACACCTGTATGGCAAGATAAAATCATTATGAGGTATCATAGAACTAGACCAAAGTTTTATTTGAGTCTTATGACGTGAATAGTTATGTGTGAAGTTTTCGATTTCTTTAGTAGACATCAAACAAAACATATATTGCAAAAGACAAGCATATATAGCTGCAATAACATTTAGCTCAAACATCATCAGTAAAGACAATTCTGCATAATTCAATTAGTTTAGCAAAAATTGCTAAACTAATACAAATACCTGAGCTTTTGTCCCTGCAAGGTAAAGTAAGATACATACCATTCTGATTATATCCAACCACACAATCAAGACATTAGAAATCAAATGCTAATCTTCAAAATTTCATGACGAAGGAGTAGATGAGAAAACCCATTGATGTGGAAGAATAAGAGGGACATGATGTGGGTTTCAAGATGATAAAGCATGAAAATCGATTGCTTGATTTTGAGTAAAAAGAAAAGAGAAAAAACCCCAAAAATGGGTTTGTCGAATGCACAGCGGAAGAACACCCCAAAAGGGTTTTATCATCTTTATCTCAATTAAGCCAAAAACGCACCGTTTGGTGCAAAGCACAGGCCCCAAAAATTTTATTTAACTTTTTATTTACTCAAAGCGGTCCAAATGGGAGAAAACAACCGTAAATTTTTATTGATCTCTATATATGCAGTGTGGCTCTGATACCACATATAAGATCATAACAATATGATATATGAACACGTTATAATCTGCATAGTGATAGAGATACAAAGTATATATATATGTTTGATGAATAAGAGTATATACTTATGGCGTCCATCGTCTTCTTGCAAGGATTGGGAAAGACAAAGTCTTCTGCTCTCTCCAACTATGGTCTGTTCTATCTCTCAATGGGGCGAGATTACTTTACGAACATGTAGATTTTGGAAGAACAGGGACCTTGACTTATATAGGTGCTAGGTGACAAAATCCACCCATCATAGAGAATATGTCACTTACCATATGCACCTCCTTAGTAGTTAAGTCACTTAATTCCATACCTTTTAAGATATGTATAATATCTTTAGTTAGGCTCATAATCTATAATATTAATCACAATATCATAGTTACCGATTTACTGTATATATGGTCCTTTGTTTCATTTACAAGATATCACATAAATATTGTGTAAACTTTATTATTAGATGATATGTCCAATTAGGTTCTTACACCCTTTGCTTATCCAAAGGTTGCGTCTTGGGGTAGGCTAGAAGTAGATCCTCAAAGGAGCAACTGTTGTTCATGGGATGGTGTTGAATGCAACGATGACTCTGGCCATGTTGTTGGCCTTGACCTTGCCAGCAGCTATCTTCATGGTTCCATCAACTCCAGCAGCAGTCTTTTTCAACTTGTTCAGTTGCAGAGGCTTGACCTCTCCGACAATAACTTCGGCTTCTCTCAAATACCATCTAGGTTAGGCCATGCTCTTACTAGTCTAACATATCTCAACCTTTCAATGTCTTCATTTTCTGGCCAAATCCCATTACAAATTTCATATCTATCCAAGCTGTCTGCCCTTGATCTGTCTACTACTTACGAGTCTCATCTCAAAATGGCCAACTTTGGAAGCCTAGTTCAGAACTTGACCAACATAAAACAACTTCATCTTGGTTGGGTAGAGATAGGCTCCACAATGCCTAATGCATTGGTGAATGCGTCTTCTCTCACATCTCTCGTTCTTCGAGCATTTGGAGGGGCAATTCCCGGTAGGCATTTTCCACCTACCAAACTTGCAAGTACTTGATTTGTACTATAACGAAAATTTAAACGGTTATCTTCCGGATACGTTTAACAAGAGCAGTCCCTTGAAGATACTTAATATTTTCGACACCTATTTCTCTGGTCATCTACCAGCTTCAATCGGAGATCTTCGTGCCTTAAATGTGTTGAACATAGCAAACTGTATATTTTATCCTCATGTTCCATCTTCACTTTCCAACCTTACCCAGCTCAGTTTCCTTGATCTGTCTTATTTTTTCGAGTCATATACTTTCAGTGGCCAAGTTACTGATTCCTGGTCTTGGGTGGGAAAGCTGACCAAACTTAACTCCTTATCCCTTTGTTCAAACAACTTGAGAGGAGATTTCCCAGGTTCTTTGGCTAGTCTTACGCTACTTGAGGAATTAGACTTGAGTGAAAATCAACTGACTGGTGAAATCCCATGTTCTTTGGCTAGTATGACTCATCTTTCAAAATTATACTTGCACTTGAACCAGATAACTGGTGAAGTCCCAAGTTGTTTGGCTAACCTGACACAACTTTCAGAACTACACTTGGGCTACAACCAAATAACTGGCCGAGTCCCATCTTCCCTTGGGCAGTTGACCCAGTTAACTTCTTTAGACATTCCATCGAACAATCTGCAAGGAGCAATTCCCAGGTCACTATTTGAGCTTAGAAATCTTGAATATATACAACTCGACTCAAATAACTTGAACGGGTCTGTTGTGTTGAAATACATACAGGTGCAGTCATAAAATCTGTGTTTTAGCATAAACTCTAGCAGGAAGATATCTTCCCCAGATCCTGCTTTCTTCTGTCCCAAGCAAGCTTCATGAGTTGGCGTGTTCCCCTCTCCTTCTCTGATGAGATCCACAATTCAAGGATTTGTGATGGTTCTCAAATCTATGTATAGCTGTAGGGTTTTAGCTGTTAGTCTTTACTTAGTTTTAGGATTCATGGTTTGATCCAAGAGGCTCAAACCTTCTTATGTTTTTCCTTTAAGTACTCTTGTTCTGTGAATAGAAGAATACAATACAGATTCAGATCATTCTTATCTCTTGTTATATTTCTATATGGTATCAGAGCAGAATTCCTCATAGGACCTGCTTCTGCATCATAAACTCATAAATTCATAAACCCTCTTTCATTTTTTGTTACTCATCTTCTTCAAGATGACAGGAGGTTCTGAAAAATCCTCCTCAACCCTTGATTCCAATCCAAACCAGCGACTTAGCTCGGTTCTTCTCAATGAGTATAATTATCTTCCATGGTCAAGAGCTATCACTCTTGCACTTGGAGGAAAATCAAAACTCAGTTTCATCAGTGAGAAGAACAACATGCCAGCCACATCTTCACCCGACTTCGAAGCATGGTTATCTCAAGACCAATTAGTGATGTCTTGGATCCTAAACTCTATGGAACCCAAGTTGTCTGAAATTTTCAGCTATTCTGAGTCTGCTCTTCACCTCTGGAAGGCAATCAAAGATATGTATGGGGATCTGAACAATGCTGCTAGAGTTTTTCAGCTAAAAAAAGATTTAGCTGAAATCCAACAAGGCAATCTCTCATTTGTTCAACATCTAGGCAGTCTAAAGGCTAAGTGGAACGAGCTTGACCTCTACAGGCCTCACACAACTGATGCAGCTGTCCTTCTAAAACGAGCTGAAGAAGACAAGGTGTTTCAACTTCTAGCCAGCCTCGAATCTGAGTATGATGATCTTAAGAGCCATTTGTTGATGTCACCTGAGCTACCAACCTTTCAAATGGTGTGCAATACCATTCAACGAGAAGAAGTGAGAAAGAAGGTGATGAATGCAGACATAGCTGTTGGAGAATCAGATGCCAAGATCTCTGAATCTAGAGCTTTTGCAAGCAGCAGACCTTACAAAGGAAGAAGACCAGATCTCAAGTGCACTCATTGTGAACGTATTGGACGTTCAGGCATTGGTCATCTCAAGGAGACATGTTGGATTCTCCATCCTGACCTTAAACCAAAGTTTGTTGATGAGTACAAAAATGCAAAGGGTAAAATGAAGATGTCATACACTCCTAAAGCCAATTACACCAACAGCAGCACTGCTGAGGACATGATGGATTTTACAGCCAACCCTCTCACTCTCATAAATGAATTTGCCTCCTTTCTGCAGCAGAAACAAGGAAGCTCAGAAAATGGAAACACAACTGCCATGCTTGGTAAGTTTGCTGGATTTCTTGCAGACTCAAACATGACTCAACCTGAGGAGATTCCAGGTATTATATGTGCTATATCTACTGCCTTAGATTTGAGCAAAAATCATGATTTTTGGATTGTAGATTCAGGTGCCTCTGACCACATGACAAATGATGCATCTGTTTTAAATGATTTCCATATTTTTGAAAAACCTTCACATGTTTCTGTTGCAAATGGAAAGAAAGTTCCTATCTTAGGAAAAGGAAAGCTAACTCTTTTCTCAAACCACAAAGAGTCTTCTGTCATGTTTGTGCCTTCCTTTCCATTCAAGCTTCTATCTGTTGGAAAATTAACTCGTTTGCTAGGATGTCTTGCCATTTTCTCAGATTGTAGTATTATCTTTCAGGATCGTGTTTCGAAGAGGAAGATTGGTGAAGGGTTCTATCTTAATGGTCTCTACTATATCTCAACTTCTTCAAGCCTTTCAAAGAGTCTTCTTGCTGAAACCAACTCCTCCACTTTACAACAACTATGGCACATGCGCCTAGCTCATCCATCACTACATGTCATGTCTTTCTTGTTTCCAGATTTTGTAAAACTCACCATGAATGTGAAACCTGTCACAAATCTAAGTCTACTAGATTACCTTTTCCCATCTCAAATTCTAGAGCTACTAAACCTTTTAAGATAGTTCATTCTGATGTATGGGGACCTGCAAGATTGGAATCATTTGATGGTTATAAATACTATGTGACTTTTATCGATGATTTCTCAAGAACTACCTTTGTTTATCTTTTGAAATTCAAAAATGAAGTCTCAAAATGTTTTGAAAACTTTCACAACCTTGTCAAGAATCATTTCTCATCAAACATTTGCATGTTAAGGTCAGACAATGGCACAGAATATACATCAAAAATCATGACTAATTATCTAAGTGCACAAGGCATATTTCATCAGACCAGCTGTGTAGGCACACCTCAACAGAATGGTGTATCTGAATGAAAGAATAGGGATTTGCTCGAAAAAACCAGAGCTCTAATGCTGCAAGCAAATGTCCCTAAGCGCTACTGGTCTCATGCCATCCAAACTGCTGCATACATCATCAATAGGTTACCTAGCAGAATTTTAAAATTCAAATCGCCTTTTGAAGTCCTAAAAGGAAGAGAGGTTGGCATTGATCATTTGCGAGTATTTGATGTGTTTGCTTTGTTCATGTTCCAGTTCAGCACAGAGATAAATTTGACCCTAGAGCCATTAAATGTGTGTTTCTTGGTTATTCATCAACACAGAAAGGTTACAAATGCTATAACCCCCAAACCAGAAAGCTATTTGTGTATAGAGATGTTAGATTTGATGAATCTAACTACTTCTTTCAGATGAATGAGAATGATTTTCAGGGGGAGCTGTTTGAAAACTCAACACCTACACCAGTAATTGTAGAAGAACCTGGTACTTCCGGTGTACTCATTGATCAACCATCTATTGATGTTGTTGATCAAAATCAAGAAGAAGTAGAAGAAGAAATGGAAGGTGTTGAACCTGATCACAACGAGGTGGCACAACAGCCTCCACCTCAACCTTCACAGCCCTTACTTCAGTCAAGAAGATATCCTACTCGAACTAGAAAACTACCAGCTAGACTTGATGGTTTTGAAACCTATGCTCCAAAGCACCCTCTTGGCAATGCTGCACATCTTAACAAAGTTACTTCCTCACATTTTGCCTTCCTAAATAAGATGTGTGAGACCACTGAGCCTAGATCATTTGAAGAAGCAAATCAATCTCCAATTTGGAGAAAAGCAATGCAAGATGAACTGCAGGCTCTCAATGACAACAAAACTTGGAGCATTGTGCACATTCCCAAAGGACATAAGGTGGTGGGAGCTAGATGGATTTACAAGATAAAATTCCATTCAAATGGAACCATTGAAAGACACAAAGCAAGGTTAGTTGCTCGTGGCTTTACGCAGACATTTGGGGTTGATTATAAGGAGACATTTGCTCCTGTGGCAAAAATGAATACAATTAGAGTGTTGTTATCTGTGGCTGTTAATAGTGGCTGGACTCTCTATCAAATGGATGTTAAAAATGCTTTCCTACATGGAGATTTAGAGGAGGATGTATACATGAGGTTACCACCTGGTCATGCTCAAGAAAAAGAACCAGGAATGGTATGCAAGCTGCACAAAGCTATCTATGGTCTCAAATAGTCTCCAAGAGCTTGGTACTCAAAGCTCAGTTCAGTATTGTTTGCATCAGGGTTTAAAAGAAGTTTTGCATATTCATCTATGTTTGTATGAACAGGAAAATTTGGGAGACTGATTGTCCTTGTCTATGTAGATGATTTGATCATTACAGGAGACAACACAGAAGAGATTCAAGCTCTCAAGTCCTCTCTACATGCTAACTTCTCCATCAAAGACCTTGGAGTGTTAAGATACTTTCTTGGAATAGAAATGGATCAATCAGGTTCTGGTCTGTTTCTAAACCAAAGAAAATATGTAATTGATCTTTTAAAGGAAGCCAGCATGTTGGATAGCAAACCAGCCAAGTCTCCTCTTCCAAATCAAGTGAAGTTTGAAACAGAAGGAGAATCTCTTCAGATATTTCAGTATATCAAAGACTTGTTGGAAAACTCATTTATCTTACAATCACTCATCCTGATATCACCTATGTAGTGAGTTTGGTCAGTCAATTCATGCATGCTCCTACCAACAACCATCAACAACTTGTGAAAAGAATCCTTCGATATCTCAAAGGTTCAGTTACTAGAGGGATTTTCATAAGGAACAATGGTCATTTTAAATTGGAAGGCTATTCAGACTCTGACTGGGCAGGAAACACAATCGATCGGAAGTCCACCACAGGATTTTGAACTTTTGTTGGTGGAAACTTAGTTACATGGAAAAGTAAAAAACAAACAGTGGTGGCAAGATCAAGTGCTGAAGCTGAGTACCGTGCCATGGCATCTACAGCTTGTGAGCTAATTTGGTTGAAGACTTTGCTGAAGGATTTGGGGGTAGAGTGCACAAAACCTATCACCTTACACTGTGATAATCAAGCTGCCATGCATATTGCTGCTAATCCAGTTTTCCATGAACGAACCAAACATATTGAAATTGATTGTCACTTCATCAGAGATCAAGTTCAGTCCAAAGTTCTAACCACTGCATATGTTCGATCTGGTGATCAATTAGCAGACATATTCACCAAAGTGCTTCCAACTGCTCAATTTGATCGCTTATTGTCCAAGCTTGGCTCAAGACGTTCCCTTGATCCAGCTTGAGGGGGAGTGTTGAAGTACATATAGGTGCAGTCATAAAATCTGTGTTTTAGCATAAACTCTAGCAGGAAGATATCTTCCCCATATCCTGCTTTCTTCTGTCCCAAGCAAGCTTCATGAGTTGGCGTGTTCCCCTCTCCTTCTCTGATGAGATCCACAATTCAAGGATTTGTGATGGTTCTCAAATCTATGTATAGTTGTAGGGTTTTAGCTGTTAGTCTTTACTTAGTTTTAGGATTCATGGTTTGATCCAAGAAGCTCAAACCTTCTTATGTTTTTCCTTTAAGTACTCTTGTTCTGTGAATAGAAGAATACAATACAGATTCAGATCATTCTTATCTCTTGTTATATTTCTATATGTTGTATTGGATGAGTTCTCCAAGCTTGAAAAGTTGAGGGAACTTGGTTTGTCGTTCAACAAGTTATCTGTGCATTTCAAAACTGGATTTACTGCTCCAGAGCTTAGAGCACTAGGATTGGGTTCATGCAACTTAACAGAGTTTCCGGAGTTTTTGAAATACACTAGATTGTGGCAACTTGATCTATCTGACAACAATCTTCATGGCCAAATACCAAATTGGATGGGGAATTCAGTCGGTGAAACTTGGTTGAATCTGAACCTCTCTCACAACCGCTTAACTGGATTTGAAGGAAACCCAGTCATTCTTCCATGGCCTCGGTTAATCACTTTAGAGCTCGATTCTAACATGTTACGAGGATCACTGCCCGTTCCAATGTCGACACTGCGTATATATTCTGTTTCAAGCAATGAATATACAGGAGAAATTCCAGCAACATTCTGCAATGCGGTGAACCTAACTATTCTTGATATATCTAACAACAACCCGAATGGCATGATTCCCCAATGCTTTGAGAATTTCGGAGCTCTTCAGCTATTGAAACTGCGAAACAATTCTTTTCACGGGGATATTCCTCGAATAGGTTCTAACACATGCGGGCCGTTAGAAGGGATTGACTTAAGTTATAATCAGCTGCAAGGGAAGCTACCAAGATCAATTGCCAATTGTTCTGACTTGATGTTTCTTAATGTGGGAAATAATCAGATCAGAGATACCTTCCCAGCTTGGTTAGGAGTGCTTCAACAATTGAAAGTTCTCGGTTTGCGGTCTAATTCATTTCATGGCATAATTGGAAAGCCTGCAAGTAGCCATGAGTTCCCTTCGCTGTCCATTGTTGATTTATCAAGCAATGAGTTTTCAGGTGTGTTGCCCTCCGACTACATAGCAAACTGGAATGCCATGAAATCTGTTGATGCAAACAAGAAAACATACTTCCAATCCTACGTCAGCTTCAGAGGGTTGAATTCAGACTCGGTCTACTATGATTACACGATAACAGTTTTCGGCGACGGTGTCAAATTTAAGTATCTCAAGACCCCTTATCTTCTGAGGCTCATAGATCTCTCAAGTAACAGATTTGAAGGACAGATTCCAAGTATCATTGGGAACCTAAGAGCGCTTATTCTGCTCAATCTTTCCAACAACACTCTCACTGGTCCTATCCCTTCTTCCTTGGGGAACTTGACGTCTGTTGAATCGTTGGATTTCTCCCAAAATCAGCTCTCAGGAAAGATCCCCATTGATCTGGCACAACTCACATTCCTTGCATACTTCAACGTATCCCACAATCGTCTTTATGGTCCTATCCCACAAGGTCAGCAATTTGATACATTCCAACAGGATTCATACCAAGGAAACACAGGTTTGTGTGATAAACCTTTGTCAAATATGTGTTGAGATTCTGAGAGTGCAGCACCACAAACAACGAGCAAGACCAAGACTCTGGGTTTCAAATTGTGCTTGATTGGTTTGTGGTTCTGCTAGGAGTTGTTGCTGGTCTAATAATCAGGAGTTGTTCTTATGCAATATGTTATATGTTATGCTGTATTTGTTTCTTAAGTATGTGTTTCGAGCAGACAGACATTGTCTGCAGACTCGGGTGTAAACTTTTATTAAGCTTCACACTTTTTTGAGTATTATCTGTTCTATACTCCTATATATATAGCTGCCTAACTGCTATCCTAACCTGGACGTAAACCAGATATAACAATAAGTCCCTCAGTTAACATTGTTCTAACTGCTCCATGGAACTCCTAATAATTGAAGGCTCATTGCCTCTTTTCCAATAGAAGTGAGCATAATAAAATTTTCTACTATATATTGGTCCATATAGGTGTATATATAAGAACCAGGTAAGTTCTGTTTCATTTGAATGCAGTAATCAAGTAACCAAAGTAGAAAAGTTTTGAAGTTCCTGGATCACTATCAACTTTCGACATACGCTTGGGTAAAATGAAATGAAGTAAGCTGGGATTTGGATAACAGATGAGGTCTCACCAATCTTTATGAAGGAAGAAGGTGGTACACAATGAGCTCCGATCCGAGTCTCTGATTCTGCTTCACTATAGATAAAGTTTTTAGGGCACTTCAATCTTGTTAGGATTGTGGGAGTGTATTAGAGAAATGATAGTTCTGTCATTTCATAAATCAATTTATACCTATATGTACTCTTGTAACTCTCACTTTCTCTTTATCAAGATTGCACAATGAAGCCTTCAAAGTTCTATTTGTTTTCTTCTTTGTTTTTATTCATTTTCTGCTTTTGTTTTCCATAATCCATGTTTGCTTAAACTAATTAAGTCTTGATCTGATTAGCTTGGGAGTTCACACTAACTTGATACAACATTTTTTTTTTATGTACCATAAATTAGGTTCACAGCTGGGCCTCTGATTACTGTTTGTCTGGTCTCTGTTTTGTTTGGACTGATGGTTTCATTTTGGACCTTTTCTTTCTACTGTAAATAGTAAATATAATCATAAATCATTTATACCCTACAAAAGTAGAAATCTAGTGGACAGATACTTTGGTTCAATAACATAAATTCATTCACTTTGTTAAACATTTTACTAGCATAGAAGTTGAAAGAACTTTGAATTGGAATATAAAGACAATTAGCAGTATGAGGCAGACATATTATACTGCTGCTGTTGCCATTAGCAAAAACCTTGATTCATATATAACTAATACAAAAGTGATATTTTGGTTAACTTTTTTTTTTTGTGGAAAAGAAAATTCGTGAATCATCTTCTTCTTTTTCTTTTTCTTTTTTAAATAAATGAAGAACTAGTACAATTTAACTTATTGATGAAAGAAGAGTAAAACACAAATTCTTAAGAAAATATAAAGTAGGCTCAAGATGATGAACAATGTCTATGAGTGATGTTACTTGGAGAATATCCGATAAATTGAGAAAATAGTTAGTGATTAAGATGCCAGTAAGTTATTATGTACAGTACCTAGCTATCTATTACTGATGTTCATTCATACCAGTCAGAGTTTATGCCAGCTGCATGAATCGAAACTCTTTTGAGAATCCAAACACGTTTGAGGCTCTTCTATTTTCCTTCTCTGTCTCAACACAAGAAATAGCTAGTCAGTAAGAAAAAACTTTTGATAAGTTTTACTTTTTTAACCAAAGCCAAAAATAGGCTGCATGATGCTGCAATTACATTATATCGGGAGCTAGGAAATTTGCCCCCAACAAGTACTTATTAGAAAGTGGAATGACAATCACACACTCAACCCCATACCTATAGAACAATGTCACACAGAAAACCTACAAGCATTTGAAGCTAAACTTCCCAAGCAATGAGACCACAGATTCCATACTGGTTCACTTCTAGATAAGAGAGCAGTTAGTCTACTATATGTGTCTATGTCATCTATGGCATGCATTGATTCAGAACCCTGCTGGCTGTAAATTCATTGTTTCTTTTCCAAGTCTTTTAATTTTATGCTCACCATTTCCCTCCTCGTTCTTTGTTTGGATCACATTGTTTCCAACTTATCTCTATGTGTTTGGGCACGCACAGTCTGAATCTATTACACCCTTAAGGCCTTAACCTTGTGATCAAAGAAATACTTATTCAATCTCCTTGAATTGCCTGTCATTTTAAAAACAAAATAGATATTAAACTACTTGAATGGATTCTTCTATACAGATTGTCCTAAATTTCATGTATTACCCAAGTACAAATGTGAAAAATCCCAGGACAATAATGTCCATTCATCCATGTAAAATCCAATTGTAACATCCCAAGTTCGAATTCCTCAATCCTTGAAATCCAATCTGAATTATGAAATAGTTGCCTGATAAATGATAAGGATATCATGATGCTTTTTATTATTTTAGACCGATGTCATGATAGTCCCTACAAGAGTTTATATGGATAATTTATAACAAATAAGTCACATAAAAGAAACCAAATCAAATGTTTTTATTTAGGTTGGTGAGAACATAACAGAAAGACACAAAATAAAGCAAACAAAACCTATACATTCTTTTACTAAAAGAAAACACTACTAATATCAATATGAATAGCATAGATTATTGACCTGACTATAATTTCAGTAAATGCCCTGACTATATTAATATATAATATATATTATATATATATATATATATATATATATATAAAAGAATCAACAACCAAACTAGCAGAAACTAGCACACAAAAAAAACTAAAAACTGAACAGTTTGAAAAATAAACCAAACTAAAGGACAGTAGCAGCTGGACACCATGCACATTTGTTCAAAACTCAAGAGCTCCATACCAAGACACATTACATTGATAACAAATAAATGTGGTTTAATCCAGTTATACATTCGAACTCTGTAATATGAGGTGAGGCCCATCATCATATTAAAAAACGACCTGACTTTGTCATCATATTAAGCAATCTTCATGGCCAGATACCAAAATGGATGTGGAATTCAACTAGTGAAACTATGTTGATTCTCAACCTCTCTCACAACCACTTAACTGGATTTGAAGGAAATCCAGTCATTATTCCATGGCATGGGTTATCCGTTCTAGCGCTCGACTCTAACATGTTACTAGGATCATTGCCAATTCCAACGCATTTTATGGGAATCTATTCAGTTTCAAACAATGAATATGCAGGAGAAATTCCAGAAACATTCTGCAAAACGGAGATCCTTTATATTCTTGATTTGTCAAACAACAACCTGAATGGCACCATTCCTCAATGTTTTGAGAATCTCAGTGATCTTGAGATCTTGAATCTGCAGTACAATTCTTTTCAGGGGGATATCCCTCAACTATGTTCAAACACAAGTACGTGGTTAAGTGGGATTGACATGAGTTATAATCAGCTACAAGGGAAGCTCCCAAGATCAGTTGCCAATTGTTCTAACGAGATATTTCTCAATATGGGAAATAATCAGATCAGTGATACCTTCCCATCTTGGTTAGGAGTGCTACAACAACTAAAAGTTCTCAGTTTGCGGTCTAACGCATTTCATGGCATAATTGGAAAGCCTGCAAGTAGCCATGAGTTCCCTTTGCTGTCCATTGTTGATTTATCTAAGAACGACTTTTCAGGTATGTTGCCCTCCGACTACTTGGAGAACTGGAATGCCATGAAATCTGTTGCTGAAACCAAGCAAATGTATTTCCATTATGCTTTCATCTACGGGTGGAATTTGCATGCTCAAGCTAACTATGATTACCCCCGATCACAGTTTTTAGCAAAGGTGTGGAATTGAATTATTCCAAGACCCCTTATCTTCTGAGATTCATAGACCTCTCAAGTAACATATTTGAAGGAGAGATTCCAGGTATCATTGGGAACCTAAGAGCGCTTAATCTGCTCAATCTTTCCAACAACACTCTCACTGGTCTCATCCCTTCTTCTTTGGGGAACTTGACTGCTCTTGAATCGTTGGATCTCTCCCAAAATCAGCCCTCAGGAAGAATCCCCAGTGATCTAGCTCAACTGACATTTCTTTCATACTTTAATGTATCCCACAATTGGCTTTATGGTCCTATCCCACAAGGTCGACAGTTTGATACATTACAAGAGGATATGTACCTAGGAAACTCAGGTTTGTGTGGAAAACCATTGCCAAAGAAATGTGAATATTCTGAGATCGCAACACCACAGACAACCATTCAACAAGACGAAGACTCTGGTTTTCAAATTGAACTTGATTGGTTTGTGGTTCTGCCAGGAGTTGTTACTGGTCTAATAGGAGTTGTAGTGGGGAACTTTTGGACAGCCAAGAAGCATTACTGGTATGTAGAGACATTAAGCAGGAGGAGGCAACCGAGAAGCAAAAGGTGGAAGAGGGGGCTCAGAACTTTGTTCTTATTTAACCCATGTATGTATCTAGGGGACTAGTTCATGAACAATACCCTGGTGTTTAGAGCAGCTAAATAATGTTGTTATTATGCATTATGTAATATGTTATGGTGTATTTGTTTCTAAGGTTTGTGTTTTCAGCAGACAGACATGGTCTGTAGACTTGGGTATAATAGCTATTAAGCTTCACACTGTCTTGAGTACTATTTGTTCTATATATATCAAATCAAATACCCCGAGGCACAAGCTGTCTAACTGCCATCCTAACCTAGACAGAAAGTAACAATAGATCTCTCAGTTAACAATCATTCCCTCCCTCACATGCATTTGCAACAGATTCTAACTAAGACCGGTAATCTCCGGCCATTCTCGGCATCTTCACTAGTTGCCCCTCTTCTATCATGTTGCATAGAATAAAGAGGAGCTCCTCTTTATTCGTGGAGCCTCCATGAATAGCTTGGGCCAGCTCTTTCCACGTGTAGCCATGTGCAAGTGGCTGGCCCAAACTTCCCATAGTCAAAAATAAGACCTTCTCGATGTCTTCTTGAGAGGTCAATACAAATGTTCTAAAAAGCTTTTTTATTTGACGCCCTGGAATGAAGCATTATTCAAAAGTAGGCGAGGCACTATAAGGAAGGGATCACTTACAATACACGGCTCTACGAGGTTAGGAACGTTTTCAATATGATTCTTTTCCCGTATTTGTTCTATGAGGAATGCGAGTCTGTTTTGTCCACATTCTCCATCCCCCTCTATCAAAAAAGGAGGGCGAGCTTGCTTCTTATTCCCGTGTTCGATCTCTTCCATCTCTGCCCCGCTCGTTGTCACCTATGTTGAAGAAAGGGTTGGAACCCTGTAGAGAATGAAGAGGAGCAGTTCAGGCCGTTATATTTATTAAGAATAGGAAGGGATAACCGAATCTCGTGGATTTAACTAGGTCGGGTTACAGACCAATAACTTATTTTATCAATGAACCCGATTATTGAAATTGCTCAGGATACCCTTTTTTAGCTTCTAGAATCTATTTCTTAGTTCAAGATCCCTCTTACCAATTGGAATCAAAGAATTAGTAGATCTGTTCCGCCCAAAATGGGAATGGGCTAGGGTTATGAACTTATAATCTTCCTGACGCCGAGGAAGATATGAAACACAAGGACGGATCACTGTAATGACTGCCTCTGTCCCGAAGAATGCTCGTTGAAAAGTATGCTCGGTTGCAGGCTTCAGTGACGATAAAGGATCCGGCATATGCAATCTTCAGAGGATAGACGTGTCGGACATTAGGATTCCAACCGCCGGGAGGGATCCAATGAACGGAAACTTATCCCAGCTTAAGAGTATACTTAGTAAAGCTGCATCTAACCTCTTCCGGTGGGCCTGCCAACACGCCGCAAGCTTCGACACTTACTGCCTCTTTTCCAATATAACTGAGCATGGAAGGAAACTGAATGAATGAGGATTTATTCATACTTTCCTACTGTATATTGTACCATATAGATTAGAACTGGGTTGGTTCTGTTTGGTTTGAAAGCAGCAAGTAACTAAAGTAGAAAAGTTTTGAAGTTTCTGGATCACTTTTGAGTGTCCTTATCATCTTTTTAAATGCTGATTGAGTAAATGAAATGTATTTGGGTTTTAGATTACAAACTTTACGCAAAGAACTTTGGAAATAGAGAGAAGAGATGAAGTCTCAGTGTCTCACTAACCTTGATGAAGGAAGAGGAAGAAGATAGTGGTACACAATGAGCTCTAACTATGCTTTACTGCATAGATAAAGTTAGTCATTGGTTAAATACATTCACTTTGTTGAACATTTTACTAGCAAAGAACTATGAATTGGAATAAACAGAAATAGTGGTATGAGGCAGACAAATTATGTTGCTTCTGTTGGACTTAGCGAAAACCTTGATGCATAACTGGTAGAAAAGTGATATTTTGGTTAAGCTTTTCCTTTTTTAGAAAAGAAAATCCGAGAATCATCTTTTTTAAAAAACAAATAAATGCAGAACTAGTACAATTTAACTTGTTGGTGAGTAAAGTATAGAATTTAAAAAGAAAAATATAAAAGCAGACTCAAGATGACAATGTCTACGAATAGTCTAATTTCAAGAATATCCGATACAATTGAGAAAATAGTCAGTCATTAAGAGACATACAAGAAGCATGACCGGTTTGTACTTTGTAGCTGAGACATTGAGCGTGAGGAGGCAGACAAGAAGCACAAGGCAGAGGAGGGGATTCAGAACTTGGTCCTTAATAAGGGCCCGGTTCATAACCATTAGCTTAATGTGCCTAGTGTTCAGAGAAGTTTTTGAGGCCAATATCATGTTCTTATGCATTATGTTATATGTTCTGGTGTATTTGCTTGTTAGGTTTGTATATTTCGAGCAGACTTCCATAGATTGGGACTCTGGTGTAATAACTATTAAGCTTCACTCTGTCTTGAGTAATTTTTGTTCTATATATATGATATCAAATCAAAATCCTCGAGGCATGAGCTGCCTAGCTGCTATCTTGACCAAGACATAAACCAGATATAACATAGGTCTCTCAGTTAACCTTGCTGTTAATACTTCGTAGTGCTTCATGGAACTCCTAATAATTGCAGGGCTATTGCTTCATTTCCAAGAGAACTGAGCATGATAGAAAACTGAAGAATTGTTTGTCTCGTCTCTTTGTTTTGTGTGGACTGATGGTCTCATTTTGGGTCTTTTCTTTCTACTTAATCTTCTCCAAAATTGTATGATTTAAAATAAAAGCTATTAATACCCAAGAAAAGTATAAATCTACTGGACAAAGGCTTTGAATTGAGCATAAATTGAAAAGTGAAGAAATAGGAGTCTATCCATTCTTAACGACTGTTCTGTATCACACAGAAATATAACTGGGACTTCAGTTAGGTTAGAAACATGCAGAGAGATTTCTAAGTTCCTGGATCAATTTTAGGCCTTGATAACAGTTTTGACGCTACTGTTTTACAGAACAACGAAAGGAAATCAAGCCGGAACATGGAACTGGTACTAACCTTGATCAAGGCAGAGAGAGAAGGAAGCGGGTCTCTGCTTCACTGCATGAAAGCAAGAAATATAATGGAATCGGTCAAACTTGGTTGATTTGGGATTGATTCAAGATTTAACGCACCTGTAAATCACATTCTGATCTGATCAAGAACCCACCAGAGTTTAACTCGGATTTGTTACCTGATAAACATGTAATTAAATTTCATGATATGGGTGATCGAATTTGGGCCGCTGGTGGCCCTTTTTCTTTTGGACTGCTTTGTTTCATCTTATCCTCGTTTGTTCACAGCCCACTCATCACTCT
This sequence comes from Fragaria vesca subsp. vesca, assembly GCF_000184155.1. Taxonomy (NCBI): domain Eukaryota; kingdom Viridiplantae; phylum Streptophyta; class Magnoliopsida; order Rosales; family Rosaceae; genus Fragaria; species Fragaria vesca. The sequence continues at coordinate 22,399,281 of NC_020496.1, read as the reverse complement.
TTCCTTTTGTTTCACCTATTTCAGCAAATTGACCGGATTAATTTCATTAGATTTACATCCAATATCAGTTATGATTTTTTTTTTTTTTGGTCGAGAAATATCAGTTATGATTTGGTGACAGCAAAACAAAGTCAGGACTGCTCTAATGATATACTTTATATCATTAAATTTACATCTAATGATGATTGAGTATTGTTTACCAAGTCAGTTGATAATTTGATGAACATCTCTAAAGTGCCACAAATCCACAATGGCAAAGCAACAGCAAAACAAAATCGGGACAGCTCTAATTATGTACTTTATTTCGGAATGTGCTGAAAAGATGATAGTTTGGCCAGAATGATTCATTGATTCTCAATCACGATTACATATATAAGTAGTAATGGAACCCTACAAGGAAACTATCTTTACAATACCTATACAATCAAGAAATATAATAGGAAAAGATATTCACACCTAATAACATTCCTAATATAGATGATACAGAAGATCATCTTTCTAACACTCCCCCTCAAGTTGGAGAGTGGATATCTCGAACTCCCAACTTGCGAATCATAAGAACAAAATCTTCTTTTCCCAAAGCCTTAGTAAGAACATCAGCAAGCTGGTGTGAGGAATTGACAAATTTTGTGACAACTGAACCATCCTGAATTTTATCTCTAATGAAGTGACAATCTATCTCAATGTGCCTTGTCCTCTCATGAAAAACTGGATTAGCAGCAATATGCAATGCTGCCTTATTATCACAATACAACAATGCTAGTTTTGGGTGCATCACACCCAAATCTCGCAAGAGAAATCTCAACCATGTTAACTCACAACAAGCACCTGTCATGGCTCTGTATTATGCCTCTGCTGAAGAAAGAGAAACAGTTTTCTGCCGTTTTGATCTCCATGATATTAAAGAAGAGCCAAGAAAGACACAGTAACCAGTAGTAGACCTTCTAGTAATTGGACAACCTGCCCAATCAGAATCACAGAATGCACGTAATCTGAAGTCACTGTTTGAAGAGAAAAATAAACCTTGACCAGGTGCACTCTTAAGATATCTCACAACACGAAGAGCGCTCTCCATATGACATTTGCGTGGCTCATGCAAAAATCTGCTCAATACATGAACTGAATAAGTAATATCAGGTCTTGAAACAGTAAGATAAATCAATCTCCCAACTAGCCTTCTGTATCGAGATGGATCCTTAAGCAAATCACTTGTATTCTATGTTGCACGGACACGGACACGGATACGGCGACACGACACGGCGCGACACGGCGACACGGAAAAACCTAAAAACAGAGGATCCGACACGGCAAATAAAATATATATATTTATATACTAAATACATAAAAAGATACTAAAATTTGACATAAGGATAATCTTATTAACAAAATAGTGTTCTAAATCCATTACAAATAACAATCAAACAACTTCAAATAGATTTAGTAAGTGCAAATGAAGAGATGTTCATAAATGACATATGCAATAGCCACAATAGGCAGCAACTTTGGAGTTTGGACGTTTGGGCAACAACTTTGCACCTTCAACAATGCAACACCTAATACACAATAAGAGTTGGTCATTCCATAATCAATCTAAACATCTTAATCATTCCATAATAATTGAAATAATAGAGAATATATAGCTAAGAATTTACCTACTAATCACCTTCAATAGTCCATCTCATCATTAACAAG
>NC_020496.1:22381793-22397568 GCF_000184155.1 Fragaria vesca subsp. vesca | reverse complement strand
CGGATCTGGATAGAGCTTGATAAGACATCTCCTCCTCTCATTGGTGAGCTCGGTATCTCTATGTGGAGCAACCCGGTTAGGATCCTCTTCAAGCCATTGAGAGCTATAATACTTTGGGTTCAAAGAGTGAGCCATGCAATGAAGTGAGGTGGAACTCTTAGTCCACCGAGCAATCAAGGTGGAGTACACCACATCATAAAACCTTGATGCATCACAATGAATTGATAAGACATTGGCAAACTTGGGAGTATAAATTGCCTTCTTCACTTTCTCTATCATTGTATCCCACCACTCGTAAACCAAGTGAAGACAAGGCTTATCCAAATCGGCCATCCTTATCATCTCATATATAGGTGACATCATAGAATGATTAAGATTGGCAAACCATCACAATTGACCGCTCTCAACATCATAGCCTTGTTTGTAGCAGCAGCCATCATATTGATTAATGGCCTCTTTTGGCCATCAGTCCACCCATCGGAACACAAGCTCACACCGGTCTCTTTCCATGTCTTCTTCACAGGTTCCAATGTCCGCTCAACATGACGCCTCTCATTATCAAGTAGTGTGGTCCTCAAAGCATTGTACCCTGGAGGAACATAACCCGGAATATTGCTAGCACGGGTGTAAGAGCTTCGGTAGGGAGGATTCCTTGCAACATTGAACGATAGTCCACTACTGTAAAACAATCTCGCAATCTCAGCATCACATTGTTGCCTATCTTCAATCTTGAAAGCTTTGGCTAGTTGTGGACTCACTCTTCTCTTTTTTGCTTCATCATCCCTCTCCATCAATGGAAAATAGCTTGAACCACTTCCGGAAAAACTAGAAGAGGGAGGCAAAGGAACCTTATTAGGAGCCCTCTCTCGCAATTGCTGCGCACACCAATCAAGAAGTTGTTGCATCTCTTGCATTTTTGCTTGTGTGACTTTGGTGCAAGGCTTGATCCCTTTTCTTGGGATTTTAAGCAAATGAGCCTCGACTCTAGAATGTGACCCATTGAATCTCATTTCGCAGAAACTACAAGTGAAACTCACATTTCCTCCTCCTGCTCTTGCAACACCGTCGACATCAACAACTATATCCTTAGTGACATATTTCCAAAGTGGCGCAGATAAATTTTCCTCCACATTTGAATCGACACTAGGTTCTGTAGATGCTGCTGAAGTAGAAGTACTCATCCTGTGCAATTGAATCACAATATACAAACTTTACACCACATACCGTAAGTCCATTTTTAGTCCATGCATAAATTGATTGAACAAAGATGGAGAATTCTCAGTCTAACACATAAACAAATTGAACCATAGGTCATCATAACATCACATATATATATATATATAGTATATATGATCCCGGATCCACACCTGTGCACCCACCCACCGCACTTACCTCCTTCCTCCATTTAGTCCATTATCTTCATACAAATATACATATATATCAAATTCTAACCCAGTAACCCACAGTCCCACAGACCCACACCCACACTGATTTGAGGTCGAAAGACGAAAAGAAAAAGAAAGAATTACTTACAGATATGAGGTCGGAGGCTGGAGAGGTCGCCGGTCTGAGGTCGTCGGTCGGAGCTGGAGGCTGGGTTCGGCTTGTGGTCGCTGGGTTCAACTTTTCTCACTCTGGGAACTATTTGGGAAGAATGGGAAGAATGAGAGAAGTGCGGCTCCCTCTAGCTCTCTGTGTTAGGTCAGTTCAAATTTTTTTTAAATGGTGATGTGGCGTGTCGAAACCGTGTCGACGCCGTGTCGAGAAATGGTCAACGTGTCGCAACCGTGTCGAAAAAGTTTGACTTTTCGGACACACCACGTGGCGTGTCGGACGCCGTGTCGGGCCGTGTCGGTACGTATCGGCGTGTCGGGGAGCGTCCGACGCTCCGACACTCCATGGTTAGAGGTGTCCGTGCATCATAGCTTGTATTGGATAATTTCAAACCACGCTCCATGGGAGTATCAACTGGAGCAGCACCTAATAATCCTGCATCTTTGATAATTTCCGAAACATATTTTCTTTGTGAAATAAAAATGCCATGTGTAGAGGAACACACTTCGATGCCAAGAAAATATTTCAATTCACCAAGATCTTTAATACGAAAATGACCATGCAAGAACTTCTTAAGTGCACCAATACTAGCAGAATCATTACCGGTGATCAGAATGTCATCAACATATATCAAAAGAGCAGTGAATGACTTGCCTTGCTTTCTTGTGAAAAGAGAATAGTCTGCTTTGGATTGAACATAACCAGCTGACTGGATTGCTTCTGAAAACTTTGCAAACCATTGGCGAGATGCTTGTTTAAGGCCATACAAAGATTTGTGAAGGCGACAAACCAAGTGTTCCTCCCCCTGTCGCCGAAGACCAGGTGGAGGTGTCATGTAAATCTCCTCATGAAGGTCACCATGTACGAACGCATTATTCACATCCAATTGAGAAAGAGAACAACGTTGTGCAGCAGCAAGAGCAATGAGACAACGAACAGTAATGATTTTAGCCGTAGGAGAGAAAGTATCCTGGTAATCAACACCTTCCATCTGAGTGAAACCTTTAGCAACTAAACGAGCTTTGTAACGCTCAATAGAACCGTCATGACGGTGTTTGATTTTATACACCCAACGACAACCGATAGGTTTCTTGCCTGGGGGAAGAGGCGTGAGGGACCATGTACCGTTATCATGGAGAGCCTGAAGCTCCGAACGCATAGCTTCTTGCCATTCTGGATGGGGAACAGCATCATCATAGGAACGAGGCTCAGAAGCATGACTGATCTGTGCAATAAAAGAACGATACGCAGGAGTATATCGATCATAAGAAACAAAATTGCACAATGGATATCGTGTACCTTTAGCCGAACCAGGAAGCAAAGGAGACGCCCGATTTGGGGAAGGCAGCGTGGTCACTTGAGAACAAACATAGTCCCGAAGTTTAATTGGCGGGACAACAGGGCGGCTAGAGCGACGAAGAGAAGGATTGGATTCCGACGAAAAAGGTGTGACTTCGTCAATAGCTGGAGATGATGCAGGTGCGACTGTGGGTACGGTTGGGGTTGGATTGGAACTAAGATCGACCGGAGAGGTGATTGAATGATCAGAGCCGACCGGAGGAAGATGGGAGGTTGTCGGAAGGCTGGGTTCTGCCGGAAGTGGTGCGACTGGGTCGATTGTTGATGGCTGGTCATAGCCGAGAGTTTGGTGTGAAGGAGGTTGAGCGGCGACAGCGCCAGAATTGGGAAGTGCAGCACCGTCGGCGGGAAGAGGTGATGGTTGATGTGACCGGGGTATGGAGGCGCCGGGAGAGAGGGAGACGACGGCGCGAGGTGACTGCACCGGAAGAGACGGCGTCGGAGAGACAGGTTTGGCAGAAGGACGACGCAAGGCAGATTGAGGGTCATGATTGGCTAAGTGACCCGGTTGACTGAAATTAGGGTGAGTGTGTGGATTTGAGAATGGGCTGGTTGGGCCTGTTATATGGGCTAATGGGCGACAGTGGACAGACTCATGAGGGTTAGAATTGGGCTCGAGTTCATTAGAGACATATGGAAAGGGATCTTCATGAAACACAACATCACGACTAGTAAAAACTTTATGATTTGAGAGATCGTAAAGTTTATAGGCTTTTTGACCAACAGGATAACCAATGAAGATGCATTTGATTGCTCTTGGGGCAAACTTATGTGTAACCTTGACATTTGTAGCATATGTCAAACAACCAAAAACACGGAGATGATTAAAAGAAGGAGGTCGGGAATAAAGACGCTCAAAAGGAGTTTGAAAATAGAGAAGTGGAGTGGGGAAACGATTAATGACATGAACAGCAGTGAGAACACATTCTCCCCAAAATTTTAGCGGAAGATTAGCTTGAAACCTGAAAGCACGAGCAACCTGGAGAATATGACGATGTTTGCGTTCTACTACCCTATTTTGTTGAGGCGTATAAACACAAGAATGCTGAAAAATGACTCCATTTTCTTTGAAAAAATTACGAAGGGAAATAAATTCTGCCCCATTGTCACTGCGAAAATTCTTAATTTGAGATGAGAACTGGGTAGATGCATAAGCAAAAAATTGTTTAATCAGAGACTGAGTTTCCCATCTATGTTGCATAAAAAACACCCAAGTAAAACGAGAATAATCATCCACGATTGTAAGAAAATAACGTGCACCAGAAAGAGAAGGATGTTTGTAGGGACCCCAAATGTCACAATGAATAAGATCAAAAGGTTTAACAGATGAGATAGAATTGGTACCAAAAGAGAGACGACTTTGTTTTGCCAACGGACAAATATCGCAAACATGATTTGAAGTAGAAGGAATAGAAATATTCAAAAAGTGCTTAGCAATATAATCTAGAGGAGCAGACGAAACATGACCCAATCGACGATGCCAAAGGTTGGAAGAAGATACTGTGGAATGACAAGCAGGTTGAATTGATGATGCTTGTCATTAACGCCACTAAATAATAGAGACCGTCATGTTGCTTCCCCAAACCAATCGTCTTCTTTGAAACCAGATCCTGCAAAATACACCAATAAGGGAAAAATGTCACAGAACAATTCATGTCTCTCGTTAATTGACTGACAGACATTAGATCAACTTTGAATATAGGTACACACAACACATCATGCAAATAGTACTCAGAAGTCAGAGGCAAAGAACCCTTGGCAACAATATTAGCCTTTTCTCCACTAGGCAACAATACGGAAGGCAATGAACGATATTTGTCTTTGTGTAATAGTGAGCCTTGAGATGAAGAGATATGATCTGTCACGCCGCTATCGATAATCCAGTTGCGGGAAGTGACTTTAGATAAAACTGGTTCTGTTACAGCAACATTGACTCTTGAACTATCGGGTCCTTTGTGATTCAAAATAGCCAAAGCACGTTGACGTAGTTGCTTGGGGAAAGGAATGCGAACGGAGAAACCGTTTTGCCGGATAGGTTGATTTGATTGATTATATTGATTGAACACTATCAACAATGACGGATGATCAGGATGATCAATGAAGAATGATTTGAAATCTTTATTGGCCATGGAGACAAGATAATTGTTGTACTAGATATAGAGTACAACAGATTGAGAAGAAAAATCGTTGCACGAGAGATAAAGTGCAACAGCTGCAGAGTCAGGATCTACTCCTGCTCTGATACCATGAAAAGATGATAGTTTGGCCAGAATGATTCATTGATTCTCAATCACGATTACATATACAAGTAGTAATGGAATCCTACAAGGAAACTATCTTTACAATACATATACAATCAAGAAATATAATAGGAAAAGATATTCACACCTAATAACATTCCTAATATAGATGATACAGATGATCATCTTTCTAACATGTGCTAGTCTCAAATGTTACGTACGTTGATCCTCTCATGGAGACACACCGGGGAGGAGAAGGCTCAGACCTTTGTCATTTTGATCCATCATCCATCTTCGTATTGCTGCTTCATATATAGGAAATGTACTCGATCGATCCGTCAAGGTTGAGTCATGTTGTTCAGAACTTGATGTGCATGCATGCTTTGGCTCAGTTTTGTTCTAGACTTCAGTTAAGGCTTGAACAACTAGTTGTAAGTTCTAGACCAAAAATCTTTCTAGCGTGAGCTAGTTGTTTTAATTAAGCTCGTAGTAAGTTCTTTCTTCGGACGGCAGAATTTTCCAATTGTTTTGACTTTGATTCAATAAGAAATTTGTGACAGTGACGATTGATTTCAATCGTTATTTTTTTGGATCCGATCGTTACACCAGCTCTGGCTCCGTGAATGCTTCGAGATGGATTAGAAGCAGCAGCGAGAAAAGTGAAGGTTTTTCTTTGGATGATAAGCCAAGCTGTAGTTTAATAAACTAATAAGTTTGAAGATTATGATTAAAGTAGTCGAGGGCCGGAGCATATGTGTATTTCCCTCAAATGTCACCACAAAATCAAAACTAAACACGAGGAAACATTCACAAGACACCATGCACAATTGTTCAAGAGCTCCAAGCCAAAAACATCTGACTTTGTCATGGTAAACATAATAAAGACAACTTGGTTTCTAGTTCAAGTTCAACATCCCAGATCAGGAAACAAGCTCTGTTGTTTGTCTATAAAGGAGTTCAAGTTCTCTGAAATGTAAAACCCACAAACCTACATATATACACATACTAAGAAGTAAGAAGCAGAGTTTTCCATGGGAACGGGAATGGGATCATCCGGGTGCAGCTTCTTTTATGTGCCTTGTTTTATACTCCTTTTGCTCATTAATCTTGCATGCTGGTTTTCTTTTGCACAGACGCAAACACTTTGCCACGATGATGATCGTTCTGCCTTGTTGCAATTCAAAGCTAGTTTCACAACAGACAATTGTCGAGATTCCCAGGATCCCTTTGCTTATCCGAAGGTTGCGTCTTGGCCAGAAGGAGATCCTCAAAGAAGTAATTGTTGTTCATGGGATGGTGTTGATGCAACCACGACTCTGGCCATGTTATTGGCCTTGACCTTGCTAGCAGCTGCCTTTATGGTTCCATCGACTCCAACACCAGTCTTTTTCAACTCGTTCACTTGCAGAGGCTTGACCTTTCAGATAATCACTTCCAATTCTCTGGTATTCCATCAAGACTAGGCTATGATCTTCCTAGCCTAACATATCTCAACCTTTCATGGTCAGCATTTGAAGGATATATACCATCAGAAATTTCGTTTCTATCCAAGTTGACTGCTCTTGATCTGTCTTCAAATTTTCTAGTAATGCGCGACTTCAGAAGTCTAGTTCAGAACATGACTAACATAAAACAACTTCATCTTAGTTGGGTAGAGATATTCTCCACAGTGCCCAATACGTTGGTGAATGTGTCGTCTCTCACATCTCTTCGTCTTCATAGAGGTTTCTTGGTGGGGCAATTCCCAGTAGGCATTTTCCAGCTACCAAACTTGCAAGTACTAGATTTGTCCTATAACGATTATCTAACCGGTTATTTTCCTGAGAACCTTAACAGCAGCAGTCCCTTGAGGATGCTTGATCTTGGAACAACCAATTTCACTGGTCATCTACCTGCTTCAATTGGAGACCTTCGTGCCTTAAATTTATTGAATATAGCTTACTGTGACTTTTATCCCAGTGTTCCATCTTCACTTGCCAACCTTACCCAGCTCAATTTCCTTGATCTCTCTTCTTTCTTTCATTCAGGTTTTAACGGTCCAAGAAACAATAAATTCCCTGGCCAAGTATTTGATTCCTGGTCTTGGATTGGAAAGCTGACCAAACTTAACTACTTGTTCCTTGTTGATACCAACTTAAGGGGAGATTTCCCATGTTTTTTGGCTAATCTGACACAACTTTCAGAATTATACTTGGGCTACAATCAAATAACTGGTCAGATCCCAGATTGCCTTGTCCAACTGACACAGTTAACTGTGTTAGACCTGCGATCCAACAATTTGCAAGGAGCAATTCCCAGGTCACTATTCGAGCTTAGAAATCTTGAATATGTATACCTCAACTCAAATAACTTGAGCGGGAATGTTGAATTCAATGAGTCCTCCAAGCACAAAAAGTTGATCTTACTTCATTTATCGCTCAACAAGTTATCTGTGCAGTTCAGAACTGGTTTTACCGCTCCAGAGCTTATAAAACTAGGATTGGGTTCATGCAACCTAACAGAATTTCCGGAATTCTTGAAGTACGCTAGTGAACTGAGGCATCTTGATCTATCTGACAACACTCTTCAAGGTCAAATACCAAAATGGATGTGGAGTTCAGCTGGTACTGAAACTTTGTATCATCTCAACCTCTCTCACAACCACTTAACTGGATTCGAAGAGAATCCGGTCATTATTCCATGGAGTTCGTTAAATTCTTTAGAGCTCGACTCTAACATGTTACGAGGAGCGCTGCCAATTCCAGGGCCGTCAATGACTGTCTATTCTGTATCAAACAATGAATATTCTGGAGAAATTCCAACAGCATTCTGCAGCAGAGGGACCCTAACTATTCTTGATTTGTCAAACAACAACCTGAAGGGCATGATTCCGCAATGTTTTGAAAATCTCAGATTTCTTGAGATATTGAAACTGCAGAACAATTCTTTTCACGGGGATATTCCCCAAATGTGTTCAAACAAAAGTGCAGAGTTAGAAGCGATTGACTTGAGTTATAATCAGCTACAAGGGAAGCTACCAAGATCAATAGCCAGTTGTTATAAACTGATGTTTCTCAATATGGGAAATAATCTGATCAGAGATACTTTCCCATCTTGGTTAGGACAACTTCCAGAATTAAAAGTCCTCAGTTTGCGGTCTAATGCATTTCATGGCATAATTGGAAATCCTGCAAGTACCCAAGAGTTCCCTGTGCTGTCCATTGTTGATCTATCTAGCAATGACTTTTCAGGTATGTTGCCCTCAAACTACTTGGAGAATTGGGATGCCATGAAATCTGTTAATGAAACCGATGAAGTATCCTACATCGATAAGCCTATCAGGGTCGGGATTGAAGTTCAAGAAGTACCCTACTATGATTACCCGATCACACTTTTTAGCAAAGGGGTGGAATTGAAGTATTTGAAGACCCCTTATCTTCTGAGGCTGATAGATCTCTCAAGTAACAGATTTGAAGGACAGATTCAAGGTATCATTGGGAACCTAAGAGCGCTTCATCTGCTCAATCTTTCCAACAACACTCTCAATGGTTCCATCCCCTCTTCTTTGGGGAACTTGACTGCTCTTGAATCGTTGGATCTCTCCCAAAATCAGCTCTCAGGAAAGATCCCCAGTGATCTGGCACAACTGACATTCCTTGCATACTTTAATGTAACCCACAATCGGCTTTATGGTCCTATCCCACAAGGTCGACAGTTTGATACATTCCAAGAGGATACGTACCAAGGAAACTCAGATTTGTGTGGAAAATCTTTGTCAAAGAAATGTCAAGATTCTGAGAGCAAAACACCACAAACATCAACCTTTGAAGAAGACGAAGACTCCGGGTTTCATATTGAGCTAGATTGGTTTGTGGTTCTACCAGGAGCTATTGCTGGCCTAATAGTTGGAATGGTTGGGGGGAACTTCTGGACAGCCAAGAAGCATGACTGGTTTGTAGAGACATTCAGCAGGAGGCGGCAGACAAGAAGCACAAGGCGCAGGAGGGGGTTCAGAACTTAGTCATGTAAGGGCAGAGTTCATGAACAATAACTAAGCTATTGTTTAATTAGAGCAGTGTTGGGGCTAATATGATCATGTTGTTCTTATGCATTATGTATGTTATGGTGTATTGGTGTATTGGTTTGTAAGATTTGTATATTTCGAGCAGACAGACATCGTCTGCAGACTCTGGTGTAATAATATTTGTTCTATATATATATATATATATCAAATCCAATAACAAGAGGTGTGAGCTGCCTAAGTGCTATTCTAGATATAACGTTGCTTTTAGTACCGACTCTGCTTTAGTGCATAGATAAAGTTAATTTTGATTAGTTTTGATGGATTTTAGCAAGTCATGATGTGAGTATCCAACTTTTTATTATATTACTACAGTCCAAAGAAACAGTATTCATACCAGAGTTTATGGCAGCTGCATGAATCCAAACTCTTTCGAGAATCCAAACACTTCCGAGCTAGGCTCTTCTCTCTTCCTTCTCTGTCTCAACACAAGAAATAGTTAGTTAGAAGTAGTTCCATTCGAATCTCTTTGAATTCAACTCACCGGAGATGCCGTCGTCGGATTCAGGTTCCCGGAGCGGCATCGAAACCGACAATCTGGCTAGCTTTGCCGTCCAAGAGACAAAAAAAATCAAAACACTTCCATTTCATCGATTCTGACCTAAATTTGTCTATGGATTTCAACGCTGTGCGGAATGCTAGCTCTACTTGAGTGTGTAAGTGTGAGACTAATACGGGGATAAAAAGGAAAAATAAATTTAAAGTAATAGTAATAATTACTGCGGGCTAGGCGGTCATGAGATGGGCCTGGGCGGATTCCAGTTGCGTTGGGCCTAGTGTGCTGGGAGCTTATCATTTATAATACAATTAAGGAATAATTATTGATTGGCTAGTCTTATTCACATATGTTTTTGTGTTATTAACACATCTCATCTATAATGAGAACCAATCATGAAACAAATTCAAGTAGAAAGTTTATAAATAAAATTAAAATGTGTGGATATAAAAATGGAAGTTTAAGTTGAGGACTTTTCAACTTATCCCACATTTCGATCTTATATCTACATCTTAACCGTTCAGTCTATAGGTATTTATGAGTAGATCATTTCTCCAAATTTTCAGCTATATTAAAAATTGTTAAGGCATTTATAAGTGTGATTTATCAATTATGAACTTGAATTGTTCATATTTAACAGATTTGATTCGTCCATTAATTTGATCTAGTTTTTTATCTTAATAAACACCAATTTGGCTGAAAATTTGTATAAATAATCTACTCATATAAACCTAAAAACTGAACAAATGAGATATCAAAATATGATCGAAAAATAGGTCTTTTAAATCATAAACCGAAAAGTTCTCAACTAGTCCTCAACTTAAGAGTTCTCACTAAAATGACTCCCTATAAAAATAAATAAAGCGTGTTAAGAACATTGCCTTATTAATATTAGTGTCATACTTATTTCTACTTACACTCTGCATTAGATGAGCATGGAAAAACCTACAAGTTTCTTTCTGTCAAGGAAATATAAGCATCATGGTTGTAATCTTTCATTCTCCTGATTGTGTTTTTAAGTTTTTATATTGACAATTGATTTAGCTTGGGTACGTTTTGTATTCTTAATCCAAATTCTCTGTAAAAATCGAGTTCTGATATTGTTTTTGTGTCATGCCTTGTATGTAAATTAGTTATAAACTTGAGTTACGCGAGTTTATAACTTTCGTTCTCAATTTCAACACTTAATTACATGTGATTAGAACCATTCGATCTGATCTGCTGCAAAATCTATGCTTTTGTGAGTATCAATTCTTGCTGCACTATAAGCCTCGTTTGGTTTGCAGAAAAGAAAGTAGTTCATTCCTCTCTCCCATGGGAAGAGAAAGTGAACGGGAATGAAGTTTCAAGAGAAGTTTTCATTCTAATATTTGGTAACGCAAGAAAAGTCATTGGGAAAATTCTTTAAAAATATAATAAAATATTATGATGTGAGTAATAAATGTAGAGAAAAAAGGAAGGAAAGTGGTTCAATTGGATTTTAGAAAGAGCCATTTTCCCCCATATTTTCCCTTCAATTAGAAAAGTCTTTTCTTTCTTTCGGCTTTCTCAAACTCAAGAAAAGAACAACTTTCCGAAAATGCTGCCTATTTTCCATGAAACAAACAAGGCCTAAATATTGTGATTTGACCATGGATTCATATATATGCTTCATAAATATACTGAACTGAACCATAGCTAATTAGTGTGATTGATTAAAAGGGCTGAGTTGGAGAAAACAGAACAGAAATTTGAGGTGAGAGACGTACCAGACCCAATTGAGGGAGGCCCTTGCAATAATCTTTACACCAAAAGATTCTATGAGCAAGTCATACAACCTCACCTCAAAGAAAATGGCATCTTTGTCACTCAAGCAAGTCATATATTATTGAAATTACACTGCTTATGAAGATTGATGTTACAATATGCTTATAACACAGGCCGGTCCAGCAGGACTTATTTCTCACAAGGATATCTTCGCTTCAATTTACAACACTGTAAAACAATTGTTCAAATGTATGCATACTTGTATAAGTCATTTTTATTCAGATTTTCCAAATTAATGTCATCAAAAGTTTCCCATTGAAACCTGTATATTACTTTCTGCAGATGTGTTTGCATACACAGCTCATGTGCCATCTTATGCAGATTTATGTGGAGGGCTTGTGGTAAGTACTAAAAGATTAAGCAACCAACTATTATTATCTTACGTACCCGAATGCCATTTAAAAGCTCGTTTCTGTTATCTAAAATGGACACGCTTCGGATCAACCACTCAAACTGGATGCTGCACAACTAGATAGCAGGATTCAGGTTTCATTCGAGGCGAGCTGCCGTGTTTAGATGGTGCTTTCACTGTCTCATCAACTATGGTGCAGTTCGATTTAAATCGGGCAGCTTATGACTCGAAACTTCTATGTAGTTGTGTTCAGTGTGGCTATAAAGCGACAGATTAGCTCATTTTAGAGGAGTCAGATCGTTTTTTATATGGGTTTAACTAGGTTGGTGAGAATCATAACATTTGAGTCTTTCTAAAGCAAGCAAAACCTACATTCTTTTACTGGAAGGAAACACTACTGATATGAATAGCATAGATTATTGACTAGACTATGAGAATGAATACAGGAAATGAAATACATATAAACAAAAGAACCAACAACCAAAGTAGCAGAAACTAGCGCAAGAACATATTTAAAGCTGAACAGCTCGAATAAGAAACCAAACAAAAGGACAGTAGCAGCAAGACTCCATTCACATTTGTTTAGAGCTCCATGCCAAGACACACTACGTTAATAAGTAAACGGGGTTTAGAAGTTAATTATACTTTCCAACGTTGTCATATGTGAGGTCCATCATCATATTAAAAAACGACCTTAATTACTTTGTCATTTGTAGATTTCCTGAAAACTTGGTTTCTAGATTCACATCCCAGCTCTGAAAGAAGCTTTGTTGGTTGCTTATAAAGGAGTTCAAGTTCTCTGTTATCTGAAACCCACAAACTTACATACACATAGAAAACAAAAAAAATCATGGGATCATCCTGGTGTGACTTCTTTTCTGTGCATTATACTATACTCTTGTTGCTCATTGATGTTGCATGCTGTTTTTCTTTTGTACAAACACAGGCACTCTGCCACGATGATGAACGCTCTGCCTTGTTGCAATTCAAAGCTAGTTTCATGATAAACAAGTCTGCTTCCCAAGATCCCAATGCTTATCCAAAAGTCGCATCTTGGGGTTTGCCAGAAGGAGATCCTAAGAGGAGTAACTGTTGTTCATGGGATGGTGTCGAATGCCACGACGACTCTGGCCATGTTATAGGCCTTGACCTTGCTAGCAGCTGTCTTTATGGTTCCATCAACTCCAACAGCAGTCTGTTTGAACTTGTTAAGTTGCAGAGGCTTGACCTCTCTGACAATAACTTCAGCTTCTCTCAAATACCATCCAGGTTAGGCCATGATCTTATTAGTCTAACATATCTCAACCTTTCAGTGTCTTCATTCTCTGGCCAAATTCCATCAGAAATTTCATTTCTATCCAAACTGTCTGCCCTTGATCTGTCTTCTAGTTTCCAGTCTCCTCTCAAAATGCCCGACTTCAGAAGCCTAGTTCAGAACTTAACCAGCATAAAACAACTTCATCTTACTTGGGTAGAGATAGGCTCCACAGTGCCTAATACATTGGTGAATCTGTCTTCTCTCACATCTCTCCGTCTTCAAGCATGTAGCTTGGAGGGGCTACTCCCAGCAGGCATTTTCCACCTACCAAACTTGCAAGTACTTGATTTGTCCGATAACTATTATCTAACCGGTTACTTTCCTAAGGACCTTAACAGAAGCAGTCCTTTGAGGCTACTTGATCTTGGAGCAACCTTTTTCTCTGGTTATATACCTTCTTCAATTGGAGACCTTCGTGCCTTAACTTTGTTGAACATCTCATTCTGTGGCTTTTATCCCCATGTTCCATCTTCACTTTCCAACCTTACCCAGCTCAATTCCCTTGATCTTTCTTCTTTTTATCACTATAGTTATGACCCTGTCCTTCCAACTATTCATACTTTCAGTGACCAAGTTTCAGATTCCTGGTCTTGGTTCGGAAAGCTGACCAAACTTTCCCACTTGGTCCTTGTGAATGCCAACTTAAGGGAAGATTTGCCATGTTCGTTGGCTAATCTGACACAACTTTCAAAACTAGACTTGAGCGAGAATCAAATAACTGGTGCAATCCCATATTGTTTGGCTAACCTGACACACCTTTCAGAACTAGACTTGAGCCAAAATCAACTAAGTGGTGAAATCTCATCTTGCCTCGTGCAGTTGACCCAGTTAACTTTGTTAGACCTACGATTGAACAATCTGCAAGGAGCAATTCCCAGGTCACTATTCGAGCTTAGAAATCTTGAATATATTCACCTCCAAGCAAATAACTTGAGTGGATATGTTGAATTCGATGACATTTCCAAGCTCCAAAAGTTGAAGGTACTTCGTTTGTCGCTGAACAAGTTATCTGTGCATATCAAACCTGGATTTAGTGCTATTCCTCCAAAGCTTAAAGAACTAGGATTGGGTTCATGCAATTTAACAGAGTTTCCGGAATTTTTGAAGTACACTAGAGAACTGCTGGATCTTGATCTATCTGACAACAATCTTCAAGGCCAAATACCAAAATGGATGTGGAATTCATCTGGTGAAACCTTGTTGTTTCTCAACCTCTCTCACAACCACTTAACTGGGTATGAAGAAAATCTGGTCATTATTCCATGGCATTCTTTAATGTCTTTAGAGCTTCACTCAAACATGATGCGAGGATCACTGCCAATTCCAGGGCCGTCAATGGCAGTCTATTCTGTTTCAAACAATGAATATGGAGGAGAGATTCCAGCAACATTTTGCAACACAACTATGGAGGCCCTTTATATTCTTGATTTGTCTAATAACAACTTGAATGGCACGATTCCCCAATGTTTTGTCAATCTCAGACATCTATACATACTGAAACTGCAGAACAATTATCTCCACGGGGACATTCCTCAACTATGCTCACTCAGAGGTACGTGGTTAAGGGGGATTGACTTAAGTCATAATCAGCTACAAGGCAAGCTGCCTAGATCAATTGCCAGTTGTCCTAGGTTGATGTTTGTTAATTTGAGAAATAATCAGATCAGAGATACATTCCCCTCTTGGTTAGGAAAACTTCAACAACTGAGAGTTCTCATTTTGCGGTCGAATGCATTCCATGGCATAATTGGGAAGCCTGCAAGTAGTCATGATTTCCCTGAGCTGTCCATTGTTGACTTATCTAGCAATGAATTCTCTGTTATAGGATAATTAGAATATTATTGTTCCTATAAAGTAGATATTTACTCAGTCAAATGTTTATCTAGTCAGTTGTTGACTTAGTCAGTATTGTTATGGTTTGTGGTGGCATGTACCACAAAATAAGGAGAGATTCATGTAATCTTGTTATCTGTAATCTCCTATAAAAGGAGCTCACTTATTCTGATGAAATATACAGTTTTTCCTAAAACACGTTATCAGCATGAAGCTCTAACGTGAGTATTTTTTCCAACAAAAAAAAAAAAAAACCTTAGGTGCTCCGGAGCCACCCTTTACAGCACCCCAGCGTACCCTCTACAGCACCCCAGCGTGCTCTCAACAGCACCCCAGTGTGCCCCCTACAGCACCCCGGCGTGCCCCCCCTGCACCCCAGCGTGTCCCCCCCTGCACCACCGATCAGTTCTGCAATTTAAAGTTGAAAAGTAAGTTTTATTATTAAAGTTGGTGCTTTCTGCAATTTAAATTAAAATAACATACTCTTTTACTCCTTTTTACCCGGGGAATTTGGAGATTCCTTCCCCCTTCTACCATTATGAGAATTACGGAACTATGTTCCTAAATGGACAACGAAGTCCATGTGAATCAAGAGAATTCACTATCGATTCGGACAAAATAGTTCGTAAATGCATCGATAAAAACGAACCAAGTGAGTTCGTAGACCATATATATGCAAAGGTCTAATCTAGATATTAATCTTGGAAAATTTATAGTTGTCGTGGATATCTTTTAGACCACGAAACTAATACATCTT
>NC_020496.1:22380145-22381438 GCF_000184155.1 Fragaria vesca subsp. vesca | reverse complement strand
TCACTAACAAAAAGACAGGTATTTGGCCCAGTAGTGCTAACCCCGCCAAATGTAAAGCCTGTGGGACATAAATGGGTTTTTGTTAGAAAGCGAAATGAGAAGAATGAGGTATTAAGATATAAAGCCCGCCTTGTGGCGCAAGGTTTCTCACAACGCCCTGGAATTGACTACGAGGAGACATATTCTCCTGTAATGGACGTTATAACTTTCCTCTACCTTGTCAGTTTGGTAGTTTCTGAAAAACTTGACATGCAGCTTATGGATGTGGTTACTGCATATCTCTATGGGGATCTGGATTCAGAGATATATATGAAAGTTCCTAATGGACTTCCATTACCCAAATCAAGTAGCTCTAAACCACGGAGCGCATTCTCAATAAGGTTGAGACGTTCACTATATGGATTAAAGCAATCTGGACGTATGTGGTATAATCGTCTAAGTGAATACTTGATTAGGAAGGGATATGTGAATAATGAACTATGCCCATGCGTGTTTATTAAGAAAACAAGTTCTGGATTTGCAATTGTCGCTGTCTATGTTGATGACATGAACATTATTGGGACTCTTGATGAGTTAAAGGACACTGCAAAGTATTTGAAATCCGAATTCGAGATGAAAAATCTTGGGAAGACACGGTTTTGCCTAGGACTAGAGCTAGAGCACCGTAGTAGTGGAATATTAGTCCACCAGTCAGCTTATGTCCACAAAATGTTGAGAAGATTTAACATGGACAAAGTTCATTCTGTTAGCACTCCCATGATCGTCCGCAGCCTAGATCCAAAAAAGGATCCATTTCGTCCAAAGGATGAGGACGAAGAAGTCTTGGGGGCTGAAGTGCCTTACCTAAGTGCAGTAGGTGCATTACTGTATTTAGCTCAATGCACAAGACCGGACATCTCATTTGCTGTAAACTTGTTAGCTAGATTTAGCTCAGCGCCCACGCAACGCCATTGGACTGGCATAAAGACAATCTTCCGGTACTTAAAGGGTACGATAGATATGGGCTTGTTCTATCCCTACAGAGAGACAAGAAGAAAGGCTTTCATTGCAGGAAGCAAGGACTCCACCAGTGAGGGTGCCGCCACTTGTTCCTTCACCCCTTACACCAACAATCCATGTGATGTGTTGGTTGGTTTTGCTGATGCTGGGTATCTTTCTGACCCGCACAAAGGTCGTTCCCATACCGGTTATGTCTTTACCATGGGAAACACCGCGATATCTTGGAGGTCTACAAAACAGACTCTCGTTGCTACATCTTCGAATCATGCTGAGATTATTGCTCTACATGAAGCT
>NC_020496.1:22378774-22380125 GCF_000184155.1 Fragaria vesca subsp. vesca | reverse complement strand
TTTATAGACAAAGTTATGCTTGTTTGAATACACAAAGGTCAGAAAACGATTTTCTGAAACAAAGTTTTTTTTGTTTGTAGGTATGTTTCCCGGAGAACTTGAATGTCTCATTGACAGTGGAACCACACACACTATGCTTCGCCATAGACAACTCTTTATCGACTTTATGCCTTGTCGAATATCTTTAACCACAATGATGGGAAGATCTACGAAATTGATCTAAGGGCGTGGTAAAGCCCAATTTATGTTGCCAAATGGCACTATCCTCACCATCAAGGACGCTCTCTATACTCCTAGGGCCCTAAGAACCCTTTTGAGTAGTAGAGACATCTGAGCCAACGGACTCCATACAAATACGCATTGTGAGAATGGAATTGAATACTTATGTATTACCTCTAATGATTCCGGAAGAAACCGAATATTAGAGAAACTAATGTGTCAGCCAAATGGGTTATGTATAACAACCATTCGAGTTGTTGAATCTAATCATGTCATGAGAAATGACTTATGGGATTCAGACACATATAGGCTTTGACACGACAGACTGGGACATCCAGGTCGTGATATGATGATCCGTATTTTGAAAAACTCAAACGGACATCCCTTCTTCAGAGTGAAAGGAAGCAAGTATCGTCAGTTAGATGTTGATGCCGCTACAAACTCCCAGCGGAAAAGAACTAACACCAACAATGGCGCTTTAGTTCCATATCATGCTTCTCAAGTCAATGATGACTTTGAGCTTGAACCAACATCCTCATTGGTCATATCAGATGCTCATCGTTCATTCTACAAAGCCTGTTCTTTAGCCAAAGTGGGATCGAGACCGTCCTATAATAAAGACACTAAAGAGAACATTCCATTCTTACAACGTATCCAAGGTGATATTTGTGGACCTATCCACCCATCATGCGGGCCATTCAGATATTTCATGGTACTGGTGGATATGCTTCGACACGATGGTCACATGTCGCTACTTTTGTCCACAAGAAATGCTGCATATTCTAAACTCCTGGCACAAATTATTCGCTTGAGGGCTCACCACCCAGATCATCCTATTAAGTCAATACGTCTTGACAATGCTGGGGAGTTTACGTCGCAAATATTTGATGATTATTGCATGTCCATTGGGATTGATGTTGAGCATTCAGTTCCCCATGTACATACCCAAAACGGTCTCGTAGAAGCCGTCATTAAAAGACTTCAAATGGTTGGACGAGCTTTGGTCATGCGCACCAATCTACCTACTTCTGCTTGGGCTTATGCGATATTACATGCAGCCATGCTTTATTCGTTTCAGACCCGCTGCTAGACAACCATTTTCTGCGTACCAGTTGGTTACTGGATATGAGCC
>NC_020496.1:22348543-22378754 GCF_000184155.1 Fragaria vesca subsp. vesca | reverse complement strand
AGTTTCTAAATGTGAAGGACACGTTGTACTCTTTTTTTCCTTGACCAAGGTTGTTTTTATCCCAAAGGGTTTTTATTACTTGGTAAGGTTTTTTAACGAGGCAACCTAGATAAGTGTCATATTATCGTCTACGACGATCTGCGCTCTTTTTACTTGTTCGAGGTCATTTTTTTTCTCTCTTGCCATGGTTTTAACTTGACAAGGATTCTAAGGAGGTATTACAGAAGCATCAAGAAAGCAACATCTACTCTATACGGAACAAGGGGGAGTGTTATAGGATAATTAGAATATTATTGTTCCTGTAAAGTAGATATTTACTCAGTCAGATGTTTATCTAGTCAGTTGTTGACTTAGTCAGTATTGTTATGGTTTGTGGTGGTATGTACCACAAAAAAAGGAGAGATTCATGTAATCTTATTATCTGTAATCTCCTATAAAAGGAGCTCACTCATTCTGATGAAATATACAGTTTTTCCTAAAACATTCTCAGGTATGTTGCCCTCCGACTACTTAGAGAACTGGAATGCTATGAAATTTGTTGATGCAAACGAGCTGATATACGTCCAATCTTTCCTCTTCTTCCCGATGTACGAAAAATGGTTCTACTATGATTACCTGATTACAGTTTTCAGTAAAGGTGTGGAATTGAACTATTTCAAGACCCCTTCTCCTCTGTTATTCATAGACCTCTCAAGTAACAGCTTTGAAGGAGAGATTCCAGGTATCATTGGGAATCTAAGAGGGCTTTATTTGCTCAATCTTTCCAACAACACTCTCACTGGTCTCATCCCCTCGTCTTTGGGGAACTTGACTGCTCTTGAATCGTTGGATCTCTCTCAAAATCAGCTCTCAGGAAACATCCCCAGAGTCCTGGCGCAACTGACATTCCTTTCATACTTTAATGTGTCTCATAATCGTCTTTTGGGATCCATTCCACAAGGTCGACAATTTGATACATTCCGAGAGGATATGTACCAGGGAAACTCAGGTTTGTGTGGAAAACCTTTGTCAAAGAAATGTCAAGATTCTGAGATCACAACTCCTCAAACAACCTTTGAACAAGACGAAGACTCGGGGTTTCGAATTGAGCTAGATTGGTTTGTGGTTCTGCCAGGAGTTGTTACTGGCCTAATAGTTGGAGTAATTGTGGAAAACTTTTGGACAGCCAAGAAGCATGACCGGTTTGTAGATACATTCAACAGGAGGAGGCAGCTGAGAAGCACAAAGCGGCGGAGGGAATTCAGAACTTAGGCCTTATTTATTCCATGTATATAAGGGCCCAGTTCATGAACAATACCTCTATTCGCCTAGTGTTTAGAGCAGTACTGGGGCTGATGTCATTATGTTACATATAATGGTGTATATGTTTCTTACGTTTGTGTTTCGAGCAGACAGACATCGTCTGCAGACTCGGGTGTAAACTACTAAGCTTCACACTTTCTTGAGTACTATTTGTTCTATAAATATCAAATCCAATACTAGAGGCATGAGCTGCCTAACTGCTATCCTAAGTTCCTAACCTGGACAGAAACCAGATATAACAATAGGTCTCTCAGTTAACATTGTTTTTAGTTGAGGCTTATTGCCTCTATTCCAATAGAACTGAGCATGATGGAATACTGAAGACATGAGGATTTATCCATACTTTCCTACTGTACATTGTTCCATATTGATAAAAACTGGGTCGGTTCTGTTTTGTTCAAAACTTCAAAGTAGAAAAGTTTTGAAGTTCCTGGATCACCTTTGAGTGTTCTCAACTTTCGACATACTGATTGAGTATACTGAAATGAAGTCAGCTGGGTTTTGGACAATAAACTTTAAGCAAAGAAATTAGAAAGTAGAGAGAAGAGATGAGGTCTCACAAATCTTTATGAAGGAAGAAGGTGGTACACAATGAGCTCCGAGTCTCTGATTCTGTTTCACTGCATAGATAAAGTAAATTTGATTAGTTTTGATAGATTTTTGAAATGGTTTGAAGTGTTGAGGCACTTCTTTGTTAAAATTGTAGGAGTATATTAGAGGAAATGATAGTTCTGTCATTTCATTATTTCAACCTATATGTACTCTTGTAACTTCCACTTTCTATTAATCAAACTAGCACAATCTAGCCTCCAAAGTTCGCTGTGTTTTCTTTCTTTCCTTTTCTTCATTTTCTGCTTTCGTTTCCCATAATCCGTGTTTGCTAATACATCTTAAATCATTAAACTAATTTAGTCTTAAACTGATTATTTAGCTTGGGAGTTCACAACTTAACTTCATACTATTTATCATGAAACTAGGAAATTTGCCCCCAGTACGTACTTCTTAAAAAGTTGAATGACAAACACACACCCAACCCCATACCTATAGAACAATGCCACACAGAAAACCTACAAGCATTTGAAGCTAAACTTCCCAAGCAATGAGACCACAGATTCCATACTGGTTCACTTCTAGATAAGAGAGCAGTTAGCTACTATATATGTGTCTATGTCATCTATTGCATTGATTCAGAACCCTGGCTGCAAATTCATTGTTTCTTTTCCAAGTCTTTTTCTGCTCACCCCTTCCCTCCTGGTTCTTTGTTTGGATTACATTGTTTCCAACTTCTTATCTCTATGTGTTTGGGCAAGCAGAGTCTGATTCTATTACACCCTTAACCTTGTGATCAAAGAAAATACTTATTTAATCTCCTGGACTTATCATTTTAAAAACAAAATAGATATTAAACTACTTGAATGGATTCTTCTATACAGATTGATCCTAAATTTCATGTATTACCCAGGTACAGATGTGAAAATCTCAAAAGGGTTCTGACAGTAATGTCCATTCATCCATGTAAAATCCAATCAGATTCTAGGTAACTCTATCTAACAATAATCTACATGTTGACCTATTATTGTGCGTGGCACATACTTTACAAACAACATGGTACCAAATCAGAAGTCTTCAGGGAAGTGAGTGAAAAAAAAAAAACTGTGAAAATTTTCATGTGCTTCACAAGGTTTGATCTGCTTGTAGTTTTGCAATTATCAAACTCTTTTCACTGCAAAGAATAGGGAACAGTGCTATGTATCTCAAACAAGTCCAACAAACAAATCCAACACAATACAAAACAACACTCACCTCTAAAAATATTGAAGGGGGTCATCAGGGTGGGGTAAGATTCATCTTCTGTACCAAATCTAATGTCAATCTCAAAGGCTCAAATCCAAGACCTGTATTTTTATTGATATTAGTTTGGTTATATGCTTTTTGTCTAAAAGGGATTGGGAGGTTTCCTTTCTGAGCCAAATTCCAACCCCATGAGACAAACAAATAGCTACTCCTTGACTACTCATCATCTGCCTCCAAAAGTCTTTTATTGCTGTGGCTGGTATCCAATGCCACATTATTTTCTGCAAAGGAAGATGGAACACAACCTCCTATGATATGACTTCTCTAAGTTCATTGGGAGAAGAAAGAAGAAGGAGAAGAAGAAATCCATATTCCGGATCTGATGCAACATGTAAAAGTTTCCTGTAGCTTTTCAATTGATGAACCCACAAGCAACTTATTATAGTTGCAGTGGACGGTACTAACAAAAACATATATGGCTTCAAACTATATAGACAACCGCTCTTCAAATAGTAATAACTCGTGCAAAAATTTAGATCATTTCTATATCGTATTGTGTTCTATAGTAAAGAAAAACCTACATGATCACTCACCCAATACTTATAAATGAAAAATTGTAACTTGTCATAAATTTTAAGTTGTATCATTATATTGTGTGAGAAACTGTCACTCTAATATAAGTTTATACTATCATTTTCATCCAACCGTAAGTCGCAACCTAACTATACATACTAAGACAAGCAAAACTAAGCTAGTTCCATCAACAAGTAGCTGTTTGAATTGGGAGTGCTCCAAAGGTCCGTTGTTCTAAAGATTCAAGAGGCTAGGACACGAAATTGAATGAGACACACAGATGAGTGAGATGACCCTAACTAAAGGGGTCCTTTAGCCCTTAGAGAAGTCACACTCTCCCACAGCTAAAGAAGTACAGAACCCTAGCATCCATGGTCCTACACCTTAATACAAACACACGTCCACAGCTAGCAATTACATAGACTTTGCAGACCCTCCCTCAAAACTATATAGATGTTCTTCCAAAGTTATTTCCCAACGGCCCCAAACCAGAGTCTTGAAGTATTCCCAGTTGCACACACAATCACAAATATAAAAACAACAAGAACAACAAACAACAAATCTGCTCAACCCCAAAAACATTATTTAAAATCAGTGAAACGAGTGAAAAGCACAGCCTTCAGCATCGGTTCCAGTTATTGGCTTTGGAGCTTTTCCTTTGGCCACTTCCTCCTCTCCCCCGATACCCTCTTCAACTACATTTTTCTTCTCCTCTGAATGTGACTTTCTCACTAACCAAACCACATACTGTAACTATATACAATTTCTACGTTGCAAATCGTAAAACATCAACTCTAGATTGCAGAATAACAATCTAAAAACGTAACTAATCGATTCGAAACCTTAATCATTCCCCGTAGCTATTATTGAGTGAACATATTGTTTTTCTTCTAAAATCACACGGTTTCCTCAAATGTTTTTCAAGCCAAAAATTAATATATACCGAAAGATCATGTTATAACGTTTCCTCCAGAGGCGTAGCTAAAGGGGGTCAGAAGGGTCATTTGACCTCTCTCAGTGTTTGAAAATCAAGCTCTAATAGGTCCATGTGTTAGAAACCCTTCTCATTTGACCCCTATATCTTTTTCTTTTTTTGGTCTGAAGTTGACCCCTTACGTCAAAAAAACAAAGGAGCAAAGATAAAGACTAGTTTAAACATTGGCCTAATTACCCACAATGTATAATTACATCAACTGCACAAGACTCTAGTTGATCGAAACAGTATATTTTATAAACTTTTTTTTTAAATTTTCTTCTCGTATTCTCTATGTGCCGCTCTACTCTAGTTTTTTTTTTTTTTTTGTAGAGGATACTATTGTTTTTTTTGTCTATATAATTTACAAAAAACAAGTTGAAAGATGCTATTGTTTCTTTTGTATTTTGGTAGATTTGTGAAACAAAGCGGTGTCGATTCATTAATCTACTACTATAATTATATACAATTTATCTAAAAGAAAATTAATCAAAATGTATGTAATGACCATTTTGGTTTGTGATGAATGAAAACTGCACCCGATTTATCTTTGATTAAAAAAAAATCAATACATACAATATATGTTACCTATTGAGATTTTGATAAAAATAATCGTTGTGATATGCAATAGATTTTGACCCTCCTAATTATGGTTTCTGACTACGCCATTGGTTTCTCCCCGTAACCATCGTTATTATAACCGGATGTCGAGAGAGAGGAATTATACTTCTCTCTCATGTCATGCAAAGTCAAAAGCCCTAAACGGCTAAACCCGACTTTATATGACTACATGCACAACCCTATATAAATATAAACACACTCCATTGCACTCACTCTTCACCATCTTCAACTCTCTCACTCTTTCTCTCTAAGACCTAAACCCAAAACACCAACACTACCAAGTCCCAAAGCTTACCCATCTAGCCATGCAGCAAAGCTCACCGGAAGAGAACAACATTAGAGGTCCTCAGTTCTGCATCAACGACCACATTGACATCGTCGTCGAGGTCCTCAAACGCCTCGACGGTCCCTCCCTCGGCGTCGCCGCTTGCGTCTGCCGTCTCTGGTGCTCCGTGGCCCGCAACGACTCTCTCTGGGAGCACCTATGCTTCCGTCACGTGTCGTCTCCGCCGCCCTCTTCTGTTCGGCCAGTCGTGGTGGCCTTGGGAGGCTACAAGAGGCTATACATGGTGTGCGTGCGGCCGGTGCTGAGTCGACTCAGCGACTCGGACCTGGTGAGGCGGGTGTGGACTAGGGACGAGGTGCAGCTCTCGCTGTCGTTGTTCTGTGTTGACTACTACGAGAGGAGGCTCGGCGGCGGCGAGGCGTCGGCGTCGTCCTCGCTCATGTTCCTCTGCAACCCTGTGAACGTTTGACTTTTGGGAGCGTTGACTGTAGTATGATGGTAATAATAGTACTTAGTTATACAAATCAATTTCTTTACTTAATTAGGTAAAAAAAAAATAATGATTTTTTTAAAAAAATATTGAGTTATTATTTGGGTGGGGGGAGAAAATGGAAGATGGTGGTGCTTTTCATGTATTATTTTTTAATTTTATTGTAATTTTCTTTGAGGAAATTGTAAGAAAAATTAATGTCTATTTGTTAATTGAAAATTACCTTGTGGAACTAAGAATCTTCTGTAAAGCAGGCATAGAAAATGAAGGTTAGGTTGATAGTGTGACAAAAGTTTAGTGGATTCACTTTTCCTTTTGTTTCTATATACCCCCCAAAAATTCCCATTCAAGCTCAAGCTTCTAAAAAATTTCCCCAAAAAATAAATAATTGACGTTTGTCATATTCAGCAAACCTATATGATTAGCAGTTAGTTTACATATCTTGTGTTGAGTCTATACATTGATCGCTGAGTTGTTTGTGAGCAAATTTAGTGATATTTTTATAATTTTGATCAATTAGAATTATAATTTTGATTGGTTAGAAGTAGATTGTCGACGTTAAAGTTTGTTGTGAAATGAAAATCTAGTTTTGTTGTGAAATGAAAATCTAGGAGGGTATATAAGTTGAAAAACAAAACACAGCTGGGCAAATAGTGCAAAATGCAGAAAGGCCTTGACCTAGAGTGCTACAGAGACAAGAACTCAAACAAAGAATCAATTCTCAGTTGGGCATTTGATGGTCTAAATGATCTAGGCTGTGTTTGGTTGTCTGTTATGCAAGTGAGATATGGGCCACTAAATTGTTTGATTGGGACTGGACAATTGAGCCAGCCTGATCTCCTTTTCTACTAGTAATGTTTGATAGCTCATGATCATTGATTCATTATGCATCCAGAAGAATTTACAGCCTTTCACACTCCCAAGTTCCAACCAGTCTCATCCTGGGTCAAGACACCTTCTAGCACTTTTTACAGTTAAATTTTGCGGACGATTCTCAACCGTTGTTCGATGTGAGGCCAACTGCAGTCAAGTTTTTACCGCCCAACTCATGACTAATCGGCTAAATATGACCGACTCAAAATTTTATACAGAAGTGTTAGTTGAGGATAACATTAGAACATTATTGGAATACCCAAAACACAACCAAATCAAAGTCATGAACGAAAGTGGGTATTCTCAGAACTAAATCGCCGAGGAAGTGTCATTTCATTTGTAAGTGACCATTTTAGATGTCATTTAAGGAGCTCCCCTAGGTAGATCACTATTCTTGTGATGAGCTATCATCCAATCCTTATCTACCATACTTGCAAATAGCTAGGAAACTGACCAGGTATTCAATATGGTTACTGAGCTACATTTCCCTGGAGAACCTAAAATATGCTTGTAGAAGTTCCAACTTCAATCTATTTTCCCTATATGATCAAGAAAAAGAAACTCTTTTTTTTTTTTTTTTTGTTGCCTTACTGTTCTTCTCATGGGGAAGGAATAAGATTGTGATCTGCAGTATATGGATCTGTACTAAAAGATGAAGATTTGAATCTTAATAGCAGACAAAAAATTTCTGGGCCAAAAGAAGAATATCTCAATTTGAAAAAGCAAAAGAGCAGGCAGACACATTATGGTGTAGCCTATCCCATAATATCCATACAGCTAGTCTCTGCAATACAAGATATTGTGTAATAGTCATACCATATATTGTGCAAGTACAATCAGTCCTCCAGAATTCAATAAACACCAACTCCTACTCTCTATGATGAGCCTGACTTTCTTGGTGGATATCCATTCATGTTTGGTAATTCATTTTTTCCATTAGCTCAACTTAGTTAAGCAGATTAGATGAAGTTCATGATTTAGTACTAATGTGAGGCTAAAAGCCTAAAACCCAGTTTGGTGGTGGGATTTAGAATCTGAGCAATGTTGCCTTTGCAAGGCAGACAAGGAAAAGAGGAAGTAGAGGTAATCATATTTGGAAGTATTCCAAATCACACCAAACATGTGAAGAGGTGGAGAGTCCAGTTATGGAGAAGAAGGTTACAAGCTTACAGCTGATCTGAAGTAATTACATAAGACGAGAAGTAGTGATGGCAAAGAGTAAATTAGGGAAGAAATTACCTATCATATATGAAGGAGGACTAATATATGATGCCTGTAATGTTAAGTGAGAACAAATGATACATTAAACTCTAGCAAAAACAAAATCTCATCAAGTATTTTTCGAAAATGATGAGGCGGATTTCTCGAGATGTTTGCTCACAAGATAATCGTCACACAAATGATATGTCATTTTGAGAAAAGAAAACTAGAAAAATAGGATCTTTTGCTAAAAGATTTCATCCATCAACGAGAGGCCTATAAGGGACATTGAAAACTAATCGAATAATAGAATCCTCAAAGGGATGAAAATTTAAATTGAATCAAGTACTTGACTAGTGGGATTGTCACAAAATTTATCTCTTGCAAGATATAGAACACGAGCATATGTTTTGAAGTAAATTCTACGTGCAACCTTAGTTTTTTCGGTTGAATGAAGACAACTAAAAAGGTGAATTGGTAATCACAACGTTATTTAAAACAAAACACATTGATTTCAAAAGAGAGAGTGAATCCAAATATTTTTACTACAATATTGATCTCCTAGTTAGACATTGTTAATAGTACACGTGTTGTTATTTATACATATCAATATACTTGTAACAAGGAGTTCATTAGATAAATAAATTATAAGAAAAACCGTCGGTTGTCCGAGGCAACAAAATTTGAACTCAAATTAAAGAATGGAATCAAATCTTCTCATAATTGTATTGTATGGATCTCCAAGTTAAACATCCTTGGTAGAACACGTGTAGTTGATTATAAGTACGGAGTTATTAGTAACGGTTTCTCTCATTATAGATGAAAGACAATCTAATCGAAAATGACAAAGTCTAAAATTGAAAAGACCAAGTGAATCCAAATCTTTTCATTAACGTGTGTATCTCCTATTTCATCGGACTTCAGAAAAGAACAACCATTTTACGCCATTACTCAAAATCTTTTCGTTATTGTGCGTATCTCCAATTACATCGGACTTCAGATAACACTAATTATTTCACACGATAATTAGAAATTTAGAATTCTAAATCATAATTCATAAAATAACCAAAATTTATCATTAATTTTCAAATAATTCACACAATGTATTTATTAGCTAATAAATCCATAAACTAATCTTAGGCAACCAAATTGAATTAAACAAATACCATAATCCAAAGTCCACTTCTACCCACTACCAAACATAAATCGAAAGAAGAAGAAGAGAGCAAAAAAAATAAAAAATAAATAACCCCAAAACGCCCATAACGCAAGGCAGCCCAAAATAGCATCCTCCACCATTAAATACTATTAACACACTGTTTACTTCTCACTGAGAAAAATAAAAAAAATTTCCATACCAAAATTTTTATTACCTAATAAATCTTGTCCCCCATTCCCGTCGGAATCGCCACATTTCTCGCCGTCGGTCATCGCCGTCTTCTTCCCCAAATCCACCGTCGATTCTTCTACACTCCCCAAATCCTAAAGGTCCAAACTTTACTGTCTCTTCTGCTTTGGTTTCAGTGAGCAGTGAGATTCAGAACTGGCTGAGCTTGATTTGCTCGAGCTTCAAAGTACACGTGGCGATCTGGGTCTTCTCCATCTTCTTTGCCGCTCAAATTTCAGTGAGTCCTTCTTTAACTTGGAGCTGTGTAGCAATCTGTACTGTGTGCTTTGATTTTGGGGTGAATTGTTTATGTTGGAGTTGGATTTCGATCTCTGTGAATTTTTAAGCTGGATTTGAAAACTTGAGCTGATTTGGTGGGTGTGGAGATATGGATTGTTTAATTTTGATACCTGGAAGTGTTTGATTGCTTGGAAAGAGACTGGAAAATGAAAGGAGGTTAAAGATTGATTTTTTTTTCATTGTTGCTGTAATCCTAAGTCTCTTGTGTGGTAAAGATCAAATCTTTGCTTGATTTGATATGAAGATCAAATCTTAATCATTAGCGTGTTAGCTTAATTGGATTCGAGGTCATCAAAGTTCATCCGCGGCTGAGATTTGAATTATTGGCTTTCGGGTTTTGATACATGATTTCTGCATTTATTGTCATTTATAACCCAGTCATGGTTATTTGTAGGAATTGTTTGTAGCTTTTACCTGGTATGTCCTAAATGTTTGTGTTGTGCTGTTGCAGAATCGAAAATGTGGTTATGCATGAGAATCGGGCTGTTTTCGCGGTTAAGTGCATTTTCGTGTTAGATTTGGATTTTTGGGATTTTGGTGTTGAAGTGATCTGAGTTCCTACATGGAAGTTAACAGAGAGGAGGCTCTTAAGGCGAAAGAGATCGCTGAGAAGCGATTTGCTGAGAAGGACTTCATAGATGCTGTGAGCTATGCAATGAAGGCGAAATCACTCTATCCGGACCTGGAGGGCATATCTCAAATGGTTGCGACATTTGAAGTCTATGCGGCCACCGAGTACAGATTCTGTGGTGAATTAGATCATTATTCAATTCTTGGGTTGAAGCCTACCTCAAGTAAAGAGGCAGTGAAGAGGCAGTACAAGAAGATGGCTGTGTTGCTCCACCCTGATAAGAACAAATGTGTGGGAGCTGATGGCGCTTTCAAACTTGTTTCTGAAGCCATGAGCTTGTTGTCTGACACTACCAAGAGGAGCTTTTATGATCTTCAGAGAAACAAGCACTTGGCAACTGCAGTTAATCAGCCAAATTACTCTACAGTTCATACTGGTGGGGTTACAACATCTCATGGTAGACTTGACACTTTCTGGACCGTTTGCACTTCTTGCAAGGTCCAGTATGAGTATCTCCGGAAGTATGTGAACAAAAGACTTTCGTGTAAGAACTGTCGAGGTGTTTTCATTGCTGTGGAATCTGGGGCAGCCCCAGCAAATGGCTCCTTCCCCTATACTCCTAGTCCTTGGCCATTTGTTCCTAGTAATGGCCATTCAAATCATGGGATTACCTATGTTCCAAACAATGGTACATTGTTCCCAACCAATGGTGCACCCGGATTTCATGCTGGACATGGGTATGAATTTGTTTCAAATGTTTCATTTCAATGGAGCGCATATTCGGGAACTTCTGCTGGAGTTGTCAGCCCTCACGGGTCATCATCAGCTATATCCCCTGATGTTGTTTATCAGTCTAATGGAAAAATTAAGAAAGCTGGAGCAAGACCTAAATTGAGAGTGAATGGAAAACGTCCCATGAAAAGTGCTGTGGTCAATGTGGATTTGAATGTGTCTGCTAGCTATGATGAACGCCCCAAAATCAAGCGCAATGGGTCTGAGAAAAAAAGGAAACTTGTTGTGGGACAAACTTTTAGAGTTGGGGATAACGACAGGGTATCAAAACCTGCTTCAGAAGCAATCTTAGCAAATGGAAATGGCAGCATTGGGCATGATCAGAAAGTTCCTAGTTCAGCAGACGTTCCCATCAGACGATGCTCCATGGCACCAGCCTTCGATGCTAGGAAGATGTTGATAGAGAAGGCAAGAACAGAAATCTCGAAGAAATTGGAAGAGATGAAGGTGGCTTCAGAAGCTGCTGCTGCTACAGTAAAGAACACAAAAAAGCAGGTTGAAGTTGTAGTGGCTGCTGCTTCTCTAAAGAAAACAAAAAGGCATGTTGAAGTTGAAGTAGCTGCTGCTTCACTAAAGAAAACAAAAAGACGTGTTGATGTGGGTCAATCTAAAGGAGCTGCAGTGCATCAATTAGAGACAAAGAAAAGTGAGCCACACTTCCCTAGAGACCCTGAGCCCCAAAACATGCCAGTCCCTGACTCTGACTTCCACAATTTTGATGAAGATAGATCAGAGGAATGTTTTAAGCCAAAGCAAATATGGGCTTTATATGATGAAGATGGCATGCCTAGGTTGTACTGTCTAGTACGTGAAGTGGTCTCAGTCAAACCATTTAAGTTGCTCATTACTTACTTGAGCTCTAAAACTGATAGTGAATTCGGGCCTGTGAACTGGCTGGATAGCGGCTTCACCAAGTCTTGTGGAAATTTCAGAGCTCGTCACCTTGATGTTGTTGAGCACGTTAACATTTTCTCTCATCTTTTGAGCCGCACAAAAGCAGCTAGAGGAGGTATTGTTCAGATATACCCGAAGGGTGGGGATATCTGGGCTCTATATCGGAATTGGTCAAAAGATTGGGACAGTTCAACTCCAGATGAAGTGAGGCACCAATATCAAATGGTGGAGGTTCTTGATGATTACTCTGAAGAGATTGGTGTTTGTGTCTCACCCCTTGTGAAGTTGGCTGGATTTAGGTCAGTATACCGGACTGATACGGACAGAAGCGCCATTCTATGGATTCCGAGAAGAGAGATGTTACGCTTTTCTCACCAGGTGCCCGCATGGTTACTCGACGCAGAAGAGACTAACCTACCTGGTAAGTGTTGGGACCTGGATCCTGCTGCAACTCCAGAAGGACTACTTAATGCTGCAACTCCAGATGAGCAGCTTCATGCTGCAATGCCAGATGAGCTACCTCAAACTGCAACAAGAGACGAGCTACCTCATGCTGCAACAAGAGATGAGCTGCTTCATGCTGTAACTCCAGACGAGCGGATTCATGCTGCTGGGGAAGCTGAGGCATAACCACAACATACTAAAGCAGGGGAGCAGAAGATTCGGTTGCTTGGGAGTTCGATTTTAGCATTCTTTAGACAAAATTAGGTTTAACTGTACAAATATGTCACACCTGGGTAGCATTAACCCCATCTGATATGATTTATGGGGTGCTATGTCTGCCCAGCAAAACTTGTGACAAACAATTTCGATTCTAGTGACTGTTTGTTTACACCATTACCCCCCACAGTTATGACTTGTCCAGGAGAGTTGTAATACTATTCAGGAGAGATTGGAATATCAACACTATTGCATTAATGCAATGGTTTTTTTAGGTCTTCATTTCTTTGTCAATCTATTGCATTGTTGATTGCTCCACCGTATTGTGTTTATTGCCAGTACTGTATTTTCATTTTATTTTCTCTTTCTCATTACTCTAATACTAATCACCAATATGTCATAACATCCATTCAACTAAGATACTTAAATCATCCAACTTAAGATTCAAACTCTAAAGCTGTCACAGTGTCCCGTATACTGTCCAAAAAAAATTACTGCAATCCTATCGAAAAAAAAAGTCTTTCAGGTATTATTTGGAAAAATAAAACCAAATTAATTATAAAAGAAAAAAAATCACCTAGAAAAGAAAATTGCATCACAAGAAGACTTGCCCAGTTGCACCGACTACGTCGTTTTAGAAGAAAGTCGAAGAGACTGAAAGGAAACCAAGCAAAGGGAAGAATACAGCAATGAATCCTATGCTGTGGCACAAAGTAGCTGCAGTCTCTGGTACTGTCCTCATCTCCTTCTTATACTATTGAAAAGTTATCATTTTTATTCTGTGTTTAATTACAAATGTCATATTCTCTGTGGGAAGACTTCTGTATGAAATTGTGTTTGTCTGGTGATTTTGCATCAATCTGAGAGGACCCAATTTGTGATTTTGTGATAAACAGGAATGGCTGCTCTTGGGTTGGGCTCATATGGTGCCCATGGCTTTAAACCCCAAAACCCAGTTTACAAAGAGGTCTGTTTTCTCATTTAGTCTTTGCCCATTTGATTTTTGTTCATTTCAGTCATTATGTTTGATCGTTTGGTATTTGAGTTCTTAAAGTTTATGCATTTGATTGGATCATGGGTAGGTTTGGCAAACGGCTTCTCTGTACCATTTGGTTCACACAGCAGCTCTGCTTGCCGCCCCTCTCACAAAAAATCCCACTATTGTGAGTTCAAAGTTTAAACCTTTATTGATTTGCAACTACCTTTTTTAGGGTGTTTAGCATTTTGGAAGCATACTTGTATAGCTCTTCTATTTCGCTGGTGTCTGTCTTGCTGCTATGTAGTAAATTGACTAAATTCAAGCAATGATAATGATAGAAAAGGTCTGAGACTCTTTAACATGTTGGAGTTGTAAATTTGAGCAGTATTTGCTTTTGTAAGGAAAAATATATGATGGAGATCAGGCACAGTTCAGTCTTTGTTATGTTGGTGAGTTTTAGGTAGTGGTCTACTGGTCTTTGCTAATTCCTGTTGCTGTGTTTCAGTTTGGAGGCCTTTTAACTACTGGTATACTCGCATTCTCGGGGACGTAAGTGCCATTCTTCTGCGTTTCCTTTTTAACTAGTTAGGTGGTTTCAACTTTTAATTTTGTTTGTAAAGCAGCATATTTTCATGTTAGATTATTCCAGAGTTCAAGTTAATTACAAACTCTGCAGTGTATCAATTTGAAAGGTTTTGCAAATTGGGTAAAGCACTCGCCTGTTAGGATGCAAAGAAGTGACGATGTAGTTAAATACAACTTTTTTATGTGCACCACAGTGCACTACTGCCATTGGTGGGGATGTGGATCCTTTCAAGGGTCTGCTACCAATGCTTTGACTAGGTAAATTTATGCTTCTGAGGCGAGATCTCTGTCATAGAACAGAGAGCGCGTAGGCTATATTCTTCAAATCGGGACAAATCTTTAGATGATTAATGCAAGAGTTGTCTGTTGGTATGGTTAAAACTGATAATTGCCTAAGAAATTGTCAATTTAATGATACATGCAGTTGTAATTGTTGTGTGGATGTATCTTGTTTCATGACAATGAATCCTTTTCTTCCGTGGTATATTGTTTGCTGTGAGGGAACAATATTCACTGAAGTGCTTATACTAATTTATCATTTTCATGTTCACCTTATATCAGAAGTGGTCTTGATTGATATACCTGTATTTGTTTTTCTTTTCAGGTGTTATACTGTGGCATTACTCGAAGATAGGAAGTACAATAAATTGGCTCCTTTTGGTGGCGTTGCTTTCATTGCTGCTTGGGCTAGCTTACTATTCTAAGAACTCTAACTTCTCTGAGACTTCTCTGAGTCCCTGTACAACTGAATTTCTCTTCATCTTAGTGAACAGATTGTGCTCTTTCCGTGAATTTGGAACCATAAATGCCAATGTCGGGTTTATGTTAAATTGATGAGTGCGCTCCAGTTCATTGGTGTTGTCACTACAGGTTGTCTATTAATTTGGGTTGTGTTACAAACTCGTAGAATTTTCATGTGTAGTGGCAATGAAAGCCCACAAACTTGATATATAAATAACTGGACGTTTCTTCTTTTAATGAGAAGCCAATGTCATATTAAGAGCAAAAGATCAAAGTATTACTATGAACTCGGGAATTACGAGCTAGAAGTGCCCACCTCTATGAGCTACACCAGGGGTGGTGCATTCTGTCGACATACAACGTTGGATAGTATTTCCATGACAAAGGTGGAAGGTGGTCTTGTTTCTGTTCATATATATGGTTGGTGCTTGAGTGTAGTGTTGACATCCACCTGAAGGCCCATGAATGTGAGGCTTGTCTGGTTTGAGACGAGAGAAACAATGCGTCAAAGATAGAGGATATGTTCTGTTAAAAAGTTAGGAACATAAGGAGCAAATGGATCTAGCGGCCGAGAGTAAATGCATAATTTCAAGTTATTAACTTATTATAGTGTCTACTCTGGAATTTATGTATCTGACTTGAGATTAAGAGCT
Source organism: Fragaria vesca subsp. vesca (assembly GCF_000184155.1). Taxonomy (NCBI): domain Eukaryota; kingdom Viridiplantae; phylum Streptophyta; class Magnoliopsida; order Rosales; family Rosaceae; genus Fragaria; species Fragaria vesca. Next base: position 22,363,080 of record NC_020496.1, on the reverse strand, counting down.
AGTTTGGTATTGCTGTAACTTTTAAAAAACTGCTGCTGCTGTACTATGAAAATAATCAGCAGTGAATTATAATAGTTTTGTATTTGGTAAATATTAGTTTTAAAGGTGCTGCCAAGAAAAATTACATTAAATTCTAGTGTTTTTGTGACAGCTGCTTCTAAAAGTAACATTCAGTTTGCTTCTAAAAGCTACGTACTGTCAGTGACCTGTAATTTTTTTAAAAGCAGTTTTTCTTTAATTTACCAAATACTATAAAATTTAAAAGTTCACACAAAAACTGATTTTTTTTTTTTAAAAAACGAAGCTATACCAAACGGGGCCTATGTTGTCCCTTGTAAACCCTTAAAACTGTTCATTGAGTATGACTAGAAAATAAAATTCTGATAAAAAGAATCAAAACGTATAAGCTTGTTTATGTTGTTTATATTATAACAAATTAATATGTAGTCAGAGGAACCGATATATTGTAATTAGTGGGTGTGTTGGTAAAAAGAAATTAAAATCAAAATTACTTCATGTGCCCACAAATGATGCACCAACGACAGCTTTAAATCCACAAGATTAGGGATTCTTGAATCCACAAGATTAGGGATTTTCAAATCCACAATAAGTTCTAGAAGGAAAATTGAGAAAACTCAAAGTTTATTAATATGAAAGAATTGTTGTATGTAGTCGTTTAAAAGCACTTGGATAGGAGAAACTAAACTCTAGGGCTGCTAACAACCAAGTTAAAAAGCCCAAAGGTCATTGGGTTGAAATAAAACCAAATAAGAAAAAAAAATAGAAAACATAAAATACTGAAATTAAGTAAATCTGTGTTTTGGGGTCCTATACGGATTTGGATAGCCGAAAAAAACGAATACATCGGAGCGGAAGCGCCAAGTTTTACTCATATTGCCGTTCCGCTTAACGATCGGACAAGCGTAGCCCAAAAACACACTGGACCTAAGCTTAGACCCAAAAACCCAAACGCTAATTAAGCACTGAAGATAAAGGGTCGAAACAAAACATCTACGATCGGCTTCCACACTAATCCCAGGTTAGATCTTATTCTTTAGTTCTGCTTTTTCAGATTTTGTTTCTTCTATTTATGGTTTAGTTCTAAGTCTTTAATGTCTGGTCTATTTTTTCCTGGTTGTAATTTTCTTTGGTTCGGATTCTTGTGTTTTTCTAATATTTCCGATCACTGTTCTCGTCTCTAGGGCATAACTTCTAGTTATCTGAATTTTTCGTTTCACTAGAATCTGTTTCCATTGAGGAAAAATCAACATGTTGAGGTCATCCAATTTGAAAAACTAACTCCTGCGTTATTTTGGATTGGAACCCTAGCTAGCTATCAATCAGTTTCCATCTCACCAAAAAAAGCTATCAATCAGTTCCCCCAAGTTTCTGGCACCATGAGAGGTAAAAGAGTAAAAAGACTACCATCACGATCAACAGAGGACGTCATCAAACTTCCTGATCTCCCTGAAGAAATAATAATCGAAATCCTTGTTCGTCTCCCTCGCAACTCAGTTGCTCAGAGCAAGTGTTTGTCCAAGCGTTGGTACACTGTCACCTCGAACCCTGATTTCCTCGCTCGTTTTCTAAGCCTCCAAAGTGAAATAAAAACCCCTCTTGATAGTGGCATGATTTTCACAGACTATAACCCACAAAGATATTATTCGTTTACCGCAATGTCCGAGCTTCCAAAATCTGTCAAACACAGATTGGGAAAGAGAGGGTCTTGCACAGTTCTGGCTACATACAATGACCTAGTTTTGTACTTACCGGATAATTACTACAACATTTGCAATCTACATACCATGCAATGTGTTGCTCTTCCTCCAACTCTTCCTCACCACGACAACCTTGAGATTGCAGAAGCGGGATTTATCTGTGAACCCTACTACAAAGAACAAAATGATAGTACTAGTAGAACTTTCATCCTCAATGATGAGTATAAGTGCCGTGTTGTGCTCATTTATGAATTTACGAGTTCTACGATCCAAATCTGCATGGACATCTTTTTCTCTGAGACTGGTGAATGGAGAGAGTTTGTTGTATCCTGCCCCGTAACCGCAAGAGCTAGGTACTATTGCAGTATTGACAATGGTGCTGCGAAACGTTCATACAATTATAGTGGAGGCCTTGCCTACAATGGAAAGTTGTATTGGTTAGGTGAAGGCGGCATCATGGAGTTGGATCCCTTGGCATGTGACAGTGATAGAAATCTCATCGATCGGTGTTGTCGTTTCATTGAATTTCAAGTACTCTCCGGAAACCCTACGTTGGGGAGGAAATACCTAGGTGTATGCCGAGGGAGTATGTGCCTCATGTCGTGTCTTGGTAGAAACAAGTTTGAAATCTACAAGTTGGAATCAGGAAATGATGATCAGTTGGACGAAGGCAGATGGTGTTTTACACTTGCTACACAGTGGTGCTTGCCTCTCAACTAAGGTACTGGGGCTCTTTGGGTACTATCTTTGGACCCATTTAACGAGGACTGCTTCTATGTGCTCCCCGTGTCTGGATACTTTGGCAAGTGCAACATGAGGACCGGACTGATCGAGTTCAATTCAGTGAGGCGATGCCATGGTTTTGGTCAACGGGATTCATTTGGAGCCTTTCCGTTTGTGCTCCCATGGTGGCCGACGCCAGTTCCTCGAATTACCAGTTCCTAATGGTTTTCACATTCTGTGCAGTTTGTTACTGGATCCAAATATTTAAGAAATGCAGGAATATACATATATGCATGTATTTGAGTACATTTGCTCACTTTATTATTAAGTTTCCAGATTGGTTCCTTCGTTTTCGCTTTATTTTTTGTGCGTGATCGAATGGTTTCAAACACGCAGAGTTTGTTGCAATGCTATGAATGAAATCCTTGCTTGCCTGGGAATGAACTGCTGTGTTTTTGCAGGTTGTCTAATGTAGTAGTTTGAGCTGGCCTTCAGGCAATGACTGGTTTCTTTGCTTTAATACTGTTTGTGTGATGTACTCATGGTTTGGCTAGGTAAAATAATGAGAATGTTGTCAATGTACTGCAAATCCTAGCATTTATCAAAGATTATGTGCCACTTGAACTCAAATCTATGGATTGGGGATTTATATACAAATTCTTAAGCTGAGCTGATGCTACAACACCTAAAAGATCACACATCTTTCACAATCTTAAATCCCTATCTGGCTACTGAAGCTTAGCTGTAGGATAATATCAGATGGCTGAGCTCAGTATCTTTTGGTACCCTCTCATAACAGTGAAAGGTCATATACACTCCCCACAATCTAAACCAGGCCCAGTTTTGTCCTTCAATCTGAAAAGAAAACGAGAAAAGAGTCTCCTAGACGTCTTTGAATTTTCAAAACACCAACATCAAAGCCTCACATTTTTAGGAATGCAATCCTAAATCTTTCATTATTATTATTCCAGAGTTCAAGTTAATAACAAATTCTGCAGAAAATTGTCAATTTAATGATACATGCAGTTGTAATTGTTGGGTGGCTGTATCTTGTTTCATGACAACGAATCCTTTTCTTCTGTGGTATATTTGAAATAATCCAGTTTGCTTTGAGGGAACAATATTCACTGAAGTGCTTATACTAATTTATCATTTTCATGCTTACCTTATAGCAGAAGTGGTCTTGATTGATATACCTGTGTTCATTTTTCTTTTCAGGTGTTATACGGTGGCATTACTTGAAGATACGAAGTACAAAAATTGCCTCATTTTGGTGGCGTTGCTTTCATTGGTGCTGGCTAGCTTACATTCTAAGAACACTCTAACTTCTGAGTACCTGTACAACTGAATATCATCTCTTCATCTTAGTCAACACATTGTGCTCTTTCTGTCAGTTTCGAGTTTATGTTAAATTGATGACCGTGTGCTCCAAGTGTTAATCGGTTACAAACTTGCAGAATTCATTTCAATTTTCATTTGTAGTGGAAATGAAAGCCCAGAAAGTTGATATATAAATAACTGGATGTTTTCTTCTTTTAGTGAGAAGACAATGTCATATTAAGAGAAAAGACCAAAGTATTACTACGAACACCTTACGAAGTATGAACTCGGGACCTGGAGCTTTCTTTATGAGCTAGAAGTGCCCACCTCTATGAGCAAATTAAAACTGGGTGGCGCATTCTGTTAAGCGGTTCAATGTAGCTCCTGTGTCAACAGTGCTTTAGGATCGAGATACAACGTCGGAAGGTATTCTGATCCCATGACAAAGGTTGGAAGGTGGTCTTGTTTCTGTTCATATATATGGTTGGTGCTTGTGTGCAGTGTTGACAAGGCTTGTCTGATTTGAGACGGGGAGCTTCAGCCCCGAAGCAACATAGAAATAATGTGTCAAAGATACATATATCAACGGTGGTCTCTAGAGTTGCGCCTTCCTTGCCGGTCTATTAGACTCTGTGAGTTTGCCTACATATAGTTATGTACTGCTCATGTAAAGGACAAGAAAAATGTTGTTCAGGTGTTCTTACTTGAAAGCATCGGTTATCTAGGGTCTCCTTTTTTAGGTGTTCTTAGAGCAAGTTCAACAGCTTTCTTATATTTTCTACATAATAGGGAAGCAAAACTCAAAATCTCTAAAAATTTTGTATACCAAATCCAACAGTTTCCCTATTTTAAAGATTCAAATATTTATTATAACAACAATCCTCATTTATTACAATATAATAATAAATATAAAAATTTAAAAGTTTATTTTTTAGAATAAATTATATTTTCTTTCTTATCTTAATTTGAGCCTTGAAGAATATGCAACATTCAATTCTTCTTTCCCTAAATAGTTTTAGGGAATCTGTAAATATAGGGAAACAAAGCTTCTCTTTCATTTCTTTCTTTATTTTAGGGAATGAGATAGGGAAGCTGTTAGAATGAAAAATGACTTCATATTCCCTAAAATAGAGAAAATCAAAGAATTTAGGGAATATGTTGGACTTGCTCTTATATAAAGGGATTTAGGTTTTATGTCCCCTCTTGTATTATATAGTTATCAATGATAACGGCATGAGGGCTACCTTGTAGGCCCTAGATTCAAAAAAAAAAATGTTGTTCATCTAAAAGAATTATAATTTATAGGGAGCAAATGAATCTGCGAGTGTCAAGAATAAATGCACAATTTCAAGTTACTATTATGCATGTCCTTGAACTTATATGTGGTTCAGATTAAGTTGTCTCTTACAACCCTTGAAACTGTTCCTTAGGTGAGTATGACTGAAAAATCAAATTATGATAAAGAGAAACAAAACGTATTAAATGATGAGCATTGAAGAATAAAAGGTAGAAAATTTTAGGCCAATGGGGGTCTAAGTGCTCTGACGTGGTAAATGGCTTGGATCCATATGTTGTAGTTGGTTCCTATGGGCCACAGCCGGTTCATAATATTACTAGGTTGAGGAGGCTAAAAGAGTCAAAACAAAAACCCTGCACAATATTTTTGTTCTAAACTGACAATCGGCTGCCACACTAGCTACTCCCAGGTTAGATCTTATTCTTTAGTTCTGGTTTTCTTCAGATTTTGTTTCTTCTATTTATGGTTTAGTACTAATCCTTCAATACTGGTCCTTTTTTGTTCCTGGTTGTTAATTTATAGTTTTCTTTGGTTCGAATTCCTGTTGTTCAAACTCTTCAATCTTTGCGATCACTGTTCTCGTCTCTAGGGCATAATTATTCGAATTTTGCGTTTCACTAGAATCTGTTTCCATTGACGAAAAAAATATATATATAAAAAAATCAACCTATTGAGCTCATCCAATTTGAAAAACTAACTCCAACCTTTGTTTTTTGGTTTGGAATCCTAGTTATCAGTCACTTCTCCAATTAAGTTTCTGGCACCATGAGAGGTAGAAGACGTAGAACACTACCTTCAGGATCAACAGAGGCCAACAAACTTCCAGATCTCCCTGAAGAGATAATAATCGAGATCATTGTTCGACTCCCTCGCAACTCAGTTGCTCGGAGCAAGTGTTTGTCCAAGCGTTGGTACACTCTCATCTCGAACCCTGATTTCCTCGCTCGTTTTCTAAGCCTCCAAAGTGAAATGAAACCCCCTCTTGAAAATGGCATGATTTTCACAGACTATAACTCAGAAAAATATTCTTCGTTTACCGCAATGTCCCAGCTTCCGAAATCTGTGAAACACAGATTGGGAAAGAGAGGGTCTTGCACAGTTCTGGCTACATACAATGACCTAGTTTTGTGCTTTCGTGATCATTACTACAACATATGCAATCTACATACCATGCAATGTGTTGCTCTTCCTCCAACTCTTCCACACCATGATGAACTTAAGATTGCAGAAGTGGGATTAATCTGTGAACCCTACTATAAAGAACAAAATGGTAGTACGAGTAGAACTATCATCCTCAATGATGAGTATAAGTGCCGTGTTGTGCTCATTTATGAATTTTCAGGGTATTCGAAAAAAATCTGCATAGACATATTTTTCTCTGAGACTGGTGAATGGAGAGAATATGTTGTAATCTGCCCCACAAGTGCTAGGGAATATTGCAGTATTGACAATGGTGCTGCGAAACGTTCTTACAATAATAGTGGAGGTCTTGCCTACAATGGAAAGTTGTATTGGTTAGGTGAAGCTGGCATCATGGAGTTGGATCCCATGGCATGTGACAGTAATACTAGCTCTAGAAATCTCATCGATCGGGGTTGTCGTTTCATTCAATTTCAAACTTTCGGAAACCCTATGTTGGGGAAGAGATTCCTAGGTGTATGCCGAGGGTGTATGTGCCTCATGTCGTGTCTTGATAGATACAACTTTGAAATCTACAAGTTGGAATCAGGAGATGATGATCAGTTGGATGGAGGCAAATGGTGTTTTACACTTGCTACACAGTGGTGCATGCCTCTCAACCGACGTACTGGGGCTCTTTGGGTACTATCGTTGGACCCGTTTATCGAGGACTGCTTCTATTTGATCTCCATGTCTGGATACTTTGGCAAGTGCTACATGAGGACCGGAGTGATCGAGTACAATTCAGTGAAGCGATGCCATGGTTTTGGTTATCGGGATTCATTTGGAGCCTTCCCATTTGTGCTTCCGTGGTGGCCGACACCAGTTCCTCGAATTAAACATGACCCCAGACAACCAGCTGTTCAGAATGGTATTGACATTCTGTGCAGTTTGTTACTGGATCGATCCATAATGGTTTGAGAAATGCAGGCATATACATATATGCGCGCATGTATTTGAGTACATTTGCTTAGGGCTGGGCACTTAGTATCGGAATCCCGATCCCGTACCGGTTCCGTCCCGAAAGTTAGCGGGACAGGACGAGATAGGTTTTGAAAATAGCAATCCCGTCCCGTCCCGTCCCGTTTTAACATTACCATAACGGGACGGGACGGGACGGGACGGGACTATCCCGAAAAATCCCGTCCCGTCCCGTAATATTAGAATACTTGATTTTATTCATTTTATACTTGATTTTTTAGGTTGCATGATGTTACAATGCACTCAACCACACTTAATTTGGTCTAAAATAATACTTTTAATTTCATTCATGTTCTTTTTTTTACTTGTGTGATTTTGGATATTTTTAGTTGTTGTTTGAGGGTTAATTTTTAATGTGGGATGTTTAGTACTTTTAAAGTGGGATGTAATTTAGCACCTATGCACCTATGTTCTTGTTGATTTTAGTACTTCTAATTTCATCAATGTTCTTTTTTTTTGTTTATATGTTTTTGGATATATTTTTTTTCCATTAATTTCATTAATGTTGTTCCAAACAGCATAAAAATGTCGAAAATTTCATACACTGATCAATTGTGGTGGAGCATTTGAATGCTTGGAGTTTCTCAACCCGTTTTTCCACCTGTGGTGGTATTTGATAATCAATTAATTTGTTCTTAGAAAAAAAAAAAAAAAATTTAGTCGGGATCCCGGTCCCGTCCCGATCCCCGGTTAATTTGCAATGCTATGTGTTTCTGTACAATTCTGGATGAGGTTGCAGAAGCTGATGGCGTGTTTGTTGAATGATAGACTATCCTCTCGTTGACCTGCAACAACAAGGATAACCGGGGGCTTCCGGTCTTTCCTCCTCTGAAGCTTAAGTTAGTATCTGGTGGTAGAATGTATTTACTAAGGGTAGTTAATGATACATGACAAGCTGGTGGCTGGGCCATATTTATGGCTCATAGTGGGTTCTCTTTACTTGAAAACCGATGTGGGACAATTGTCTTCACTGTTACTTAAAACACCCTCCCTTATGCCTTCTGAAACCGTTTCCGGCCCAATGCTGCCACCGAGGTCAGGCCCGGCCCATCCTACTTATGGGCGGGAACCTCGGAGCGACCTCGATTGTGATGGAACCCCTGCTGGTTTACAGGCTCGGGAGGTTGTTTCATGCACAACCGACTATACTATGAATGAAATCCTTGCTTGCCTGGGAATGAAATGATGTGTTTATGCAGGTTGTCTAATTTAGTAGTGCTTGAGCCGGCCTTGAGGCAATGAACTGGTTACTTTGCTTGCGTGATGTACTCATAGTTTGGCTAGGTAAAATAATGAGAATGTACTGCAAATCCTAGCATTGCTGTTCAACCCCATTCTCCGCCTCAGGGACTCCGGGAGTGGCAAACAGTACTGAACTTTAACTAATCAAATGGCATAAGGGGGTTTTCCTTCACAGACGAGATCTAAAAATCTTCCAAACCAAAGATTTGGAACATGAGAAGAGCTTTTTGTGTTACGCTTCAATATAATTAATTCGATTAAGGTAGAATACACCATCTACAGTCGTCAAAGGTTCTGTGCCACTTGAACTCGACCAAATCTATGAATTGGGGATTTTATATACAAATTCTTAAGCTGAGGTGATGCTACAACACCTAAAAGATCACATCTTTCACAATCTTAAATCCCTATCTGGCTACTGAAGCTTAGCTGTATAATGCAAACTATAGGATAATATCAAATGGCTGAGCTCAGTATCTTTTGGTACCCTCTCGTAACAGTGAAAGGTCACATACACTCCCCAGTCCCCACTAAAACAAATCTAAACCACCAGGCCGGCCCAGTTTTGTTTTTCAATCTGAGAAGAAAAGTCTCCTAGTCTTTGATTTATCAAAAACACCAACATCAAAGCCCCACACTTTTAGGAATGCAATCCTAAATCTTTTGTCACATCCCGACCCTTATATTTTTACCTTATTTACTAGCGTGATTATAATAAGAATTTTACCGTCTCCGTCATTGAGTAAATAGTTTAATTGGTCCCTAGAGGGGTTTCGGGGACGATTATGTGCGGAGGATTATTAGTATGAAGAAAATACGACGACGGTAAAAATAGTAAATTTTAGCTAGTAAAAGGTAATTTTTATTCGGGTATTATTTTTCGGGGTGTTGAATTTTGGATTAAAAGGAGAGTTGGGTCGGCTGGGCCGAGCCCAACCCATTTCTTCTTCCTTTCTCTCTCTCTTCCTCCCGATTTTTCTTCTCTTCCCACCCGAGTTTTTTCTCTCTACACCCAGCAGACTTCCGGCCGTCCTCCCGCCGCCGTCCGGCCACCAGCTGCCGCCGCTCCAGCCCAGATCGGACCCCCGTCACCTCCTCTCCCTCCCCGGCCTAGCCCCCGAGCCTCTAACCCGCCGGAGAGGAGAAAAAGCCGCCGGAACCGCCGACTGTGTTTTCGCCGGAGCTCCGTCCTCCGGCCACCATAGGTCGTGATTTTTGGCTCAACTTGTAGCCCTCATCTAGGTGAGTAATCCCTCAAAAGGTTTCGGCTTAATTCGATTTCGTTAGGGTGGTTTGTATAATTGAAAGTTTTAGGGATTTATGGTTGTTTGTGTTCGATTGACATGGTTAGGCTTAGAATTGGAGTTTGTGTTGGTCATGAAAGTTGTAGAGGAGATTGAGAGGAAGATTCTGTTAAAATTTGGTGGCATTTGCAGGTTGCCGGAGTTGGTCGCCGGCCGCCGCTGCCGGCGGAGCCGCCGCTGTTTTGGGAAATTTTATGGTTTTTGATGTAGAATATTAAGGGGATATTATTGAAGTGAATTATGGAATTTTTGGATGAGATTTGGATAGGTTTGTGAATTTCCGAAGTTTGGTATTTTTGGCGGTTAATTAATGTAGAATCCGGCCGTTGGATTTAAGTCGTATTTTAGAGAGGTTGTATTTACGACTGTTGAGTATGATATTTAAGTTCGGATTATTCCGATGTAAGAATATCGAAGTTAGGCAATGATGAGCGTAATTATGGCTCTCGGGTAATTTTGCCTATTTTGATTAAATATTGGATATTGGTTGGGAAATTAATATTATATTTGGAACAGGACGTGAAGAGGCTCGAGTAGACGAGACCCCAGATTGACATCAGGCTTAGGCCTAATTCGTGAGTGGACTTTTATTTGAAGTAATATGCATGCTATGGTTCATGATTGAACATTTCCTTTTGTTGGAGTTTTACCGTCAATTAATTTTGACGCTTTTATTTCTCTGAGAGAGAGTTACCGAAAATGGGATTTTCGGTGAATATAAATATGTATTTATGAGAGAGTATGTATAGAAAATGCTAGCTAGCCATATGTGTCTGTCCACCTTAATGGCGTAGCATATAGCCGCATTATGGTGTGACGTGAGCGTTGGACGTAAGCGTAGTAGCCCTACTATGAGTGTTTAATTCATATAGGGGTAGTGGGTCGACGAGTATTTAATACACCGTCTGTCCACCTTGATGGCGTAGTGTAGCACCGCATTAGGCGNGACGTGAGCGTTGGACGCGAGCGTAGTAGCCCTATATAGACCCATGAATTATATAGGGAGTATGGACGATGTAAATACATACATATATTATAGAGTCTGAGAGGCTCGATATTTATGGGATAAAGGTTTTATCGCTTGCGGCAGGCATTCGATTTTTCCTTAGAAATTAATTTGGGGAAACATAAATATTTTAATTATTAATTTATTTTTGTCCACTCACTCTAACGTTATTAAATGTTTTCCCCTGGGCCCTTCGTTTTAAATTGCCCAGTCTGCAGAGTTCGGGTTGGATCTAGTAGGAGACGAGGCATAGTCACCCGCTTTTCGGCCAGTTTTCATCAGTAGGTTACCTGTACAACCTACTTGTGTTTTCTTGCTTCCGCTTGTGTTTAGTAGCTCTGAATACTTTAGAATTTTTGTATATTATGTGATATTTAGAAGCGTTAAATTAAGAGTGTAATATGAAATTTTCGACTTAGGGTTGTCCATCTGCAAGGAGATTTGCTTAATCTTTTCAGTAAATTTTCCTTGGAGATGGTCCCCGCACGACTTACTCTGGGTTTCAGGGTGAAATTCGGGGTGGGTCGTGTCATCTTTCATTATTATTATTCCAGAGTTCAAGTAAATTACAAACTCTGCAGCATATCAATTTGAAAGGTTTTGCAAATTGGGTAAAAGCACTCGCCTAGCCTGTTAGGATGCAAAGAAGTGAATACAATGTTTTTACGGAAAGTATGCACCAGTATAGTACCTTTGATGTATTTTACTCTTAACTACTGTTGGTATGCAAGAATTGTCAATTTATTGATACATGCAGTTGTAATTGTGGGGTGGCTGTATCTTGTTTCATGCCACTGAATCCTTTTTTTTCTGTGGTATATTTGAAGTCCAGTTTGATTTGAGGGAACAATATTCACTGAAGTGCTTATACTAATTTTCTAATTATTATCATTTTCATGTTCACCTTAATTATATCAGAAGTGGTCTTGATTGATATATCTGTGTTCATTATTTTTGTTTTCAGGTGTTATACTGTGGCACTACTCGAAGATATATAGGAAGTACAATAAGCTGGCTCCTTGTTTTCTGTTTCTGTACAATCCCGGACGGGTTCGCAGAAGCTGATGGTGTGTCTGGTGGATGATCTGCTATCTCCTCGCTGACCTGCAATAACAAGGGGACCGGGGGCTTCCGGTCTTTCCTTTTCTGAAACTTAAGTCAGTATTTTGTGGTTGAATGTAATTACTGAGGGTAGTTATTCTCAGTCCGACTACAAGTCCCCCCAAGTTCCCGTTCAAGACGCGTCTTGAGTGGGGACTTGATATATAAAATGCCCATAGACTAGTCATTTATTAACGGGCACCCGGCCCCAGTCCCCCCAAGTCCGCCGATAAGACAAAAAAATGCCCCTCCCGACTCCCGGCCTCAAAACTTATTCGGCCGGGCGAGGATTTTTGTACCTTCATAACAAATGAGCGATTAGCAGCTTACATAGTTTAGTTGATCAACACAATTATGGGGCCAACCAAGTATTGATTCATGCAATTGTGTAATACTGAATGTCAAATGCCAATCTCTCTGTCAAATGCCTATCCCGCTTGATATTATTCGGGATGTTAATGACTTATGCCTCTCGGTCTAATGCCTATCCCGCTTGATATTACTCGGGATTTTAATAACTTATGCCTCTAGGTCTAATGCCAAAACCTACTGACTAGCATGCATACTCATATACATACAGGTTGACTTGCAACTAGGACGAAATCATGGCATCAATATTATGAACTTTCACAAACCAACGAGGTAGGGACTTATCTGTGAAAATAGCTGCTGAATGGGTGCACATAGGAGGATTCAGTAGTGTTAACAACTTTATGTTAGAATCCCGTAGAATAGAATCATATTGCCTTACCTGTGTTGTATAAGTTTCTCTCTCCTTTGCTTTTTTTTTTTTTGAGTCACCGAGATCCGATGAGTAATAATCGGCTGTTCGCATTGCTACGGCATATCCAGCTCGTGACCAAAGAATTAAATAGCTCCGGCGTCTATGGGTGTCCATAGCTTTTCCTTTCTTTTTTTTTTTTTTTTTTTTTAAACCGGTAAGAACGAGACCCCCCTTCCTCTTTTTTTTTCATCTTCCTTTCTTCCCCTTCTCTTTCTTTTTTCTTCTCTCTAGGCTCCCGAAAGCTGTGAGCTGGGTGCCCATAGTGGAATCACGGGTGTCCAGACCGACTTCCTCTTCCTTCCTTAGCCGGAGAACGGGAGGCTAGCTGTTGACGAGCTTGATGCAAGGTCACCGGGAGGCTGGCTGCTGCTGGACCCGGGAGAGGAACCACCGGGAGACGCACCGGACCTGGCCCTGGATTGGCAGAACACCAATCCCGGACGCTTCTGCTTAGCTGCTGTCGGACCCGGGAGAAGAAGACGACCGGGCAGCGGGAGGAGTAGACCGTCGCCGGCGAAGCTCCCGACCGACATGACTGAGCTCCGGGTCCCGGGAGAGGTGCCATCCAGGAGAAGAAGATGACCGGGGCAGCGGGAGGAGCCGGCCGTCAACGGCGAAGCTCCCGGCCGACATGACTAGTCTCCGGGTCCCGTTGAATCCTCTCCGGGTGATGGCTGGAAGCGCCAGTCATGGACCCGAGCGGGAGGTTTGGCAGGTCATCATGATAAGAGAACCCGGGCAGGATGGCTCTTGATGATGTCCTGATGTTAAAAGAGAACCTGGGCAGGATGGGTCATGTCTCTCGGTGACTTGGGCCTGCATAGGTGATGGGTTGGGCCTGTGATGGCTTAGGCCTGCATACTGGATACCACCAACTGACTTTCATGCATGAGCCTCCCGGTAGAGCATCAAGACTTTTTGTACTGATTCCTACAGACGGCGTCAAATGTTTCTGCATAATCCTAGGGACTATATAGAATCACGGTGGAACACAAACACGAACAATAAACAACATGGGCAAGAGACAATGACATATAGTGGTTCACCATGCCATCGGAGGACATGGCTAGAATCAACTATCATGGCCAATATGCCTTTGGGATCGGGAGAGAGATCATTATCAGATCAGATAGTTAGAGAGAGCTTCCTACATATGGGAAACCTTCCTTTTATAACTAAGGAAGGTTCCCTCACAAATTATCTTTCCGATGTGGGACTAACTACACATATAACTTATCATTGTGCTTTTTTATGGAGCTTGGGTGAGCACCTTCCCGATGTGACACGAATGATCTTTCACCATGGCGAGGTAGCTCGGATGTCGGTCTACAAGTTTCCTGACTGGTCTATGGGCGGGGAAGGTAGTTTCCAACTACCGACTACACTTTTCCAACTACCGACTACACTTTCATTGCTGCTTGGGCTAGCTTACTCACTACTAGGAAAAAAGGCTTAAGAGACGAAATTTTTCAAATTCGTCGCTTAAGTAACTTAAGTGAGCACTTATGAGACGAAACTGGTTTCCTCTCTTAAGTGAGTATTAAAGCGACGAAATTGAAAAATTTCTTCTCTTAAGTGATCACTTATGAGATGAAACTGGGTTCCTCTCTTAAGTGAGTACTTAAACGACGAAATTGAAAAATTTCGTCTCTTAAGTGAGAGTTTATGAGACGAAACATGTTTCGTCGCATAAGTTCGGATTCATACGACGAAAATTTTATTTCGTCGCATAAGTTGTGACTAATGCGACGAAATTTTTTTTTCATTGCATTAGTTCTCACTCATGCGATGAAAATTTTTATTTCGTCGCATAGGTCATTTCCGCCAAAAATTTTGAATTTTGAATCATTCCGCCAAAACTTTCCCTCCACTTTTCTTCTTC
>NC_020496.1:22336865-22348523 GCF_000184155.1 Fragaria vesca subsp. vesca | reverse complement strand
CCGCTTTTCGGTCCAGTTTTCTAATCTAGTAGGTTACCTGTTCACCTACTTGTGTTTTCTTGCTTCCGCTTGTGTTTAGTAGCTCTGAATACTTTAGAATTTTTGTATATTATGTGATGTTCAGAAGTGTAATATGAAATTTTCGAGTTAGGGTTGTCCATCTACAAGGGAGATTTTCTTAATCTTTTCAGTAAATTTTCCTTGGAGGTGGTCCCCGCACGACTTATTCTGGGTTTCAGGGTGAAATTCGGGGTGGGTCGTGTCAATTAAGGTAAAGATACAGTGCTGGTGAGACTATTTGACTTGTTTTTCCAATTGATCTCATATCTTTTCTGGAATATTTTATGAAAACATGTTTCAATTAACTAATGTAGTTATGTAGACTGATATTTAGGCACAATGTTCTTTTGAAATGCCATGTCTGTTAATGGAGTGTTTAAGCTGATACTTGCATAATTATAAGAAAAAAGGAGAGAGGGAGAGAGAAGATTTTAATTTTGATATGTTAGTGTAAGTTTAATTTATAATCAAATTCTGACTTTATATAGCTTAATTAAACATTAGAGGGTCCATATTTATTGTTAAATGCTTTTCCTTCGAACATGCAGGTTTTGTCGTCGAGGGAATATATATTTCCCACACCATTAGATGATCTTTGTTGCTTCAGTGTGGAACTTAAGAACTTGAGTGTTGACATTGTTCCTGCAATGGTCTCTCTTCTTAGAGAAATGCCTAATCTGAATACTTTGCAAATACGGTGTAGCCCTCGCTCAGGTGTTTCTAATGCTCGAGTAAGTGAAGTTATATTGCCTCTCAATCTCCTCTTTCACACATGATTTTTTGTGAAGTTATTCTAGAGTCAAGTGTATATTGCTTTCATAGTTCCTGATTATTATGATCTCTTCCTTTGGCGGGTTGTTTAATAGAGAAGGTATCATAATTTTATATATCATAATTTTGTGGACTGAGCATTTCAGGCTTTCTAAACTGCCCCGCATTCATTCTTATGGTTTGTTTGACTATTTTAATTGGTTTTGTTGTTCCCTTGTTCTCTTCCAGTGTTCTGGTATTGATATGGAATTCTGGAAATTGCAAAACCTTGCTTTCATTTACCGGCTCAAGGAGGCAACGTTATGGCTTTCTAATGGATCCAATGGAGTTGAACTGGCAAAGTATATCCTGGAGCATGCTCAGAACTTGGAGAAAATGGTCATATTTCATCCATTCAAAGACTCCGATGTCATGAGGGAGATAAAAAGCAGGATGATATCCAGCGCCACAGTTGTCTGTCATGTCAGAAAGGATGAAAGACCAACCTCATTTCGTTTTATTCATTAAATTTTATTCACTGTTGGACCTTCTCAGATGTTTAAAGTTACATTGTGCCAAGTTTACAACTTAGAGTGAACTCTCTGATGTCTAGTATATTTGTGTTCCACATACTTCTATTTTGTGAATTGTCATGTTCATGTTAATTATTTTTTTTCGAAGATTGGTCACTTTCAGGTTTACTGATGTATTACTTTCCTATTAATTTAGGTAAAAATAGTTGTAGAATGAGTAACGATTAGAACAGGCGTGAAAAATGCTAACAATGCATTGTACAAATCCAAAGGTAAGGTTTCTGTATTTCACCAATCTTTGGATGTACAAACGAATACCATCTCCGCTGGAGTGACTGCAAAGTATGTAAGCCGGCAGTTAGCTCCTCTAGAACAATGTAAGTTGTACTCCAAAGCCTTTATTAAGTTGGAATTGTTTGATTTAGGACTATGGTTTTATGATTTGGAAGCTGAACCAGTTTTTTTTTTTTTGGTCTGAGGAAGTTGAACCAGTTTAATATTTGTATTTTCCTTTGTTTTTGAATTTGCTGAGGGGGAGACCTTGTTCACTGCATGTTCTTTCCTTGTGGGAAGTCCTTAAGCAAGTTCTCAAAAAAAAAAACCTTCTTGGTAAACGAAGAAAAAGAGAACTATTAATGTCTTTTGCTACCATGAACCAATAAACTTTGGATTAATTACAAAAGATTTCCTGAGTTATGGGGTCACTTTCGTTTTGATACCTAACTATACTAAAATCTTGTGTTTATATACCCGAAGTTCTCTCCGTTTAACAACTTAGTACCTTCGTCAGTCAGTCACCTCGTTAGTTTGGGACTTTTCTGCTGACGTGGCACTGCTGGGACCCACAACAGTCAGTTTTTAATTAGATTGAACGAATAATAGAGTCAGAGCAAGTCCAACAGTTTCTTTATATTTTCTACATAATAGAGAAGCAAAACTCAAATTCTCTAAAAATCAGTTTCCCTATTTTAAAGATTCAAATATTTATTACAACAACAATCCTCATTTATTACAACATAATAATAAGTATAAAAATATAAAAATTTATTTTTTAGAATAAATTATGTTTTTTTCTTATCTTTGAGCCTTGAAGAATGTGCAACATTCAATTCTTCTTTCTCTAAATATTTTTAGAGAATCTGTAAATATAGAGAAACAAAACTTCTCTTTCATCTTTTTCTCGTTTTCTCTATTTTAGATAATGAGATAGAGAAGCTCTTGGAGTGGAAAATGAGCACATATTCCTCAAAATGGAGAAAATCAAAGAATTTAGAGAATATGTTGGACTTGCTCTCAGAGAGTTGGTTGAGGTTTTGGGGGAGAGGGCCTTTGAGCCCTAGGTTTTGGACTTGAATCTGGGAGACTCTGTTGTCGGAACAGAAGACGTGGTCCCATTTGGGAGGGCCGCAGGGGTCGTCGCCGGTTGAAGGCCAGTTCAGGAGGTCGGGATTCTCCATGTTTTTAAGGAACTGGTTGAAAATGGTCAGGTCATTTGGGTCTGTGGCTGTGAAGGCCACTGAGATGAGGGAGAGGAGGAGGAGGAGAGAGCTTAGGAGGTTAGGGCCGGCCATGGCTGATCTGTGAAGGAGTGGAAAACCCAGAAGCAGTGGTGCAAAAGCTTCATAGAGCCATCAATGGCGGGTTCTGGAGAGAGAGCCGAAGCATGGAAGCCATTGAAATGGAAGAGCCGCCGCTAACCCCAACCAGCACCGCCGCCTTGGACGACTCCGACGCCGACATCTGCACCTCAATCCTCACGCTCTTCGGCAACTCCACGCGCGAGGACCACCAGCACCTTTGCGCCGTCATCGGTGGCATGGCCCAGGGCTTCAAGGACCAAAGCCTCCCTTCCTCCCCCGTCGCCTACTTCGGCGCCGCGTGCTCGTCTCTCGATCGAATCCTATCGGAGTCGAAGCCCTCCGGTCACATGATCTCACTATTCTCTCCATGGCCGTCCGGAGAGTCTCGCCGGCGATTCTCGTGAAGAAGAGCGATCTCGTTAATGGAATTCTGGTTCGTGCTCTTCATTGTAGCTCTTTGACCGTCGCCGGAGCCGTCTCCGGGTTGAAATGTATAGCGCATTTGCTCATCGTCGGCAGCCGAGTCAACCACAACAACTGGTCAGACATTTCTCAGCTCTATGGCTTCTTATTGAGCTTCGCTACGGATATTCCCGCACCAAGGTGATTATCTGATCACATTGTTTTTCTTTTCAGTACAATTCGGATCCTCGAAATCAATTGCATTGTGTAGTTGAGCTGCTACAACACAGTATATGGGTTCTGGTTGGGGTTCTGACTGTTGTGGGTCCCAGCAGTACCACGTCAGCAGAAACATCCCAAATTAACGGGGTGACTGACAGAGGTACTAAGTTGTTAAACAGAGAGAACTTCGGGTATGTAAACGCAAGATTTTAATAGTTAGGTACTAAAACGAAAATGACCCTATAACTCAGGGGTCTTTTATAATTAATCCATAAACTTTCTCCTCATTACTTTGACTAATTTTTTTCTGAAGAGACATCAATGCAATTAATTACTCGATTAACTTTACAACTTCCCATGTAGTAGAATGACTCGTTGGAGGATAACAAGAAGGTGAGTCCCCTTGGTATATGCATACGTTTATTTTATCAAGGAATGAACGGATGTTTCTTGAAGAGACTCTTGGTATCTAGGTAGTATAGATCAAGGGGGTCCTGGCTCCAAGTTATAGCCATTTGCACCTTTCTAGTTTCAATGGCCATTTTGCAGCAAAATAGTAGTACTGAAACAAGTATTGTGGATAGGTTTAGTGATCTTCCAAATGAAATCGCCCATCATATTCTTTCCTTCCTCTCCTTCAAAGACTTCACTCGGGTTGGTTGTGTTTCCAAAACATGCAATGGGCATCAGCTGTCATCTCCCTCGGTTAATTTGTGTGACTTTTCTGATGTGAACAATTTATCTTCCTGTGAAGTGCGAAAAGGCTTGTTGGCTTCCTTTGGTAGGTACTTGAATCAGCGTGGGGATAAGAAGATACGCTGCTTTCGTTTTTCTTGGTGTGTACAATTTCTGCAGGACATTTTTGAGGATGATGGAATATGCTACTGTGATGAAGGCAATTTACAGCTGAGCTCCTGAATTGACATTGCTGTAAAGTGTAATGTTGAGGTTGTTCAACTTACTTATTTTTCGCCAGACTGGTCCGAGTTCCTTCCATCTTCTCTCTTTCACTCTGAATCTTTGAGGTCATTAATGGTGGACGTCAAGGGTTTCATTGGTGAACTGACTTCCTCTTTGTCTAATCTTGAATACTTGAAGTTAAGCAACGTTTTTTTATCAAATTAAGAAGAGTTCTGGACATGGTTTTCACACTCATGAAAATGCATTAAGGAATTACATCTTGACAAAGTTTCTGGTTCTAAGGAAAATAGGACATTATTGTTGACAGCACTTCACTTGAATCATTTTGTTTTGATGAGTCTTTTTTTGGTGGGAATTGCTGCAATCTCAACATCTCAGGTGATAAACTTGAAGAATTGTTCATCACCTGGGTTTGTCGACCTAACAATTCGTTTAAGATTTATGCTCTAAAACTTAAACGTCTGCATTGGCATGGGAATTTGGCAATTCAACAACAGTTCGGAGAGCTACCCTGCTTGCAAGAGTCTGAGTCAGTCTATCTTTAAGGTAAGTGACACGTATTGCTCTTTGTCAACTGTAATGAAGTGAATTGTTCTTATCTATTTTTTTGAAATTACATTGATTTCTACCATCCAGGTTTTTTCGAAAGAACGTTTTATGTCTCTTCAATTAGATGGTGTTCGTTGCTTAAGGGTTCGATACCTTATCTGGACTGATGACTTGATTCCTGCTATGGTCACTCTTCTTGAAGCAATGCCTAATCTGGCTTTGTTTGGTATTAAGTCTATGGGTTCATCAAATGAGTCAAATGTAAGTAACATTTTTTGTTGGATTTTGCCTCTCTACATTTAATTTAATTTGTTTTACTGTTATATTTGGGAATGTTCAATTGAGCTACTTGTATTGTCCTTGTTTTTTCTTCTCTAGTGTTCTGGTTTTTGTTAGGAAAGTAATCTTGAGTATTGATTATATTAGGAATGTATATTCTGTAGTTATCTATTTCCTATTGTATTCTTGGTTCTAGTTTAGTAGGAGATTAGTTACCTTATAGGTAACGCCTTTACCTTGTATATGTATACTGCATGCCTTGTATCAATGATAATTCATACTAGCAAATTCTTTTCTTCTGTTCAGTTTTTCATGGTATCAGAGCAGGACTAGATCCTGACTCTATAGCCGCTGCATCTTGTCTCTCGTGCAGTGATCCTTCTGATCATTCTGTTGTACTCTATATCTCGTACAATAATTCTCTTGTTTCCATGGCGAATCAAAATTCAAATATTATTTCATTGATCATCCTGATCGTCCGTCCTTGATGATAGTGTTCAACCAATGTAATCGATCAAATCAGTCTATTCGGCAAAACGGTTTCTTCGTTCGCATTCCTCTTCCCAAACAACAATATCAACATGCTTTGGCCATTTTGAATCACAAGGGATCTGATGATACGCAAGTCAATGCTGCAGTTACCAAACCAAAATTTTCTAATATCCACTACCAGGACAAGCACTTTAGCCGACGAAAAAGTTTCGTCGGCCTGTTAGCTTAATTAGTCGGCAAAGATCTTAGCCGACGAGCCATCGTCGACTAAGATTTTGTCGGGAAAAGGTCGTTGGCGATGACTTTAGCCGACAAAATTTTTTTTTTGTCGGCTATAGTCCCACAGTTAGCCGACGAAAAACATGTCGTCGGTTTTTTTCCAGACTTTAGCCGACGAAACAATTAAGATATTCGTCGGCTAAAGTGTGTAATAAATAATTAAAAAATAACTATAGCCGACGAAATTTAGTATATTTCGTCAGCTAAATCTTATAAAAAAATTTTAAAAAATAACTATAGCCGACGAAATATACTATATTTCGTCGGCTAAACCTTACAAAAAAAATTAAAAAATAACTATAGCCGACGAATTATGCATAATTCGTCGGCAAAACCTTATAAAAAAAAATTAAAAAATACTATAGCCGACGAATATAGTATTTAAATATCGTCGGCTAAAGTTGCTGGGTTTTGAAAAAAAAAAACTGCAGAAACTTTCGGCCACCTCCAATCACGACCAAAATTTGACAGAATCTTCCTCTCAACATTTCGAACAACTTTCTAGAAGAAGTCGAACCCAATTCTAAGCCTAAACAGGTCAATCGACTGAAAATATAAAAATCCCCAATTTTAAACCCTAAAAACTTCAAATCTTCGATTCTCTTCACACACACCGAATCGAGCTACCAAATTCTAGGGGAATGTAGTACTAATCAAACTCAACTTATCCATATATAGAACTCACCAAATGGTGACCTAAGGAAGGAGAAATTCGATCGACACCGAATCCGAACCGGCGGAGTTTTGGAGCTCGATTTATCCCTCACGGCGGCGCCACTCGATGCACCACCTATCCAGCAATGAAGTAGAGACGAGGGCACTAGGCCGAGAAGAAAATCTGGCAGATAATAGACTTCTTACCATCCATCTTCGCCTATATAAAGAACCGACAAAATTCTTTATTTTCGTCGGCTAAACTCTTTTGAAAATTTTGGTTGACCGCCAAAAAATTTTGGTTGAAAATTTTTCGACTTTAGCCGACGACTTTTCATATATTTTCGTCGGCTAAAGTCCTTTGAAAATATTCCTCCAACTTTGGTTTACCGCCCAAAAAATTTTGAAATTTTTTTACCTTAGCCGACGACTTTTTTAATATCTTGTCGGCTAAAGTCTATAAATTCACGAAAACGCTCATACTCCCCCTATATTACGTAGTTTGGTCAAACCTTCCACACAAAAAACTCTCTCGTAGATGAGACGCAACCGCCTATATAAAAATTTTGAGACATTTACCTTCCGACAATAGGGCTCCCCATAGGGAATAATAACGGTAAATAGGGTTGACCGCTACTATCGGCACCGAGACTTTACCCGATTTACGTGATTTTTGAACCATAGCCGTATTTCACCATTCTGAACACATCTTATTTCACAAGATTTTTGATAATTTTGCCTCTTATGTAGAGTTGGTTCACAAAGTTGTATAACCTACTAAACAAGTTATACAACAGTAGTAGACACGTTGTGATTCCGATGACTAAAATTCACAAACCAAATTTCGACCGTCAGATATGATCATTATGACGAAATATGTCTATGGTAAAAAATTCAACTGGATCTGACAACGTTAAGGGCTCGATCGAAACGGTCAACCCTAATCCATCGTCACTTATCACACGAAAACGCTCATATCTCCCTCTATATTACGTAGTTTGGTCAAACCTTCCACATGAAAAACTCTCACGTAGATGAGACGCAACTGCCCATATAAAAATTTTGAGACATTTACCTTCCGACGATAGGGCTCCCCATAGGGAATAATAACGGTAAATAGTAGACACGTTGTGATTTCGATGACTAAAATTCACAAACCAAAATTCGACCGTCAGATATGATCATTATGACGAAAGATGTCTATGGTAAAAAATTCAACTGGATTCGACAACGGTAAGGGCTCGATCAAAACGGTCAACTCTAATTAGAAATAAGAAAACTGCATTTTGAAGCTCTAAACGGACTCGGATGGCCAAAAAGGCTCATATGTCATGGTAATAGCGATGAGTTTGACTCGTAGGGCCGTTACGCTTCCAGAAAGGTATCACAATAGTCAATCGGACACCAAACGCCAAATCTGCAGCATAGTAAATAATAAGGGTAAGTCAACTATCGGCACCGAGACAATACCGGAATACCGTGATTTTTCAACCATAGACGTATTTCACCATTCTGGTCATATCTTATTTCACGACTTTTTTACGTTTGAATGTTCTACGTATAGTTTTTTTTTCCAGATAAGTTGTTGTCCAGATCTGCAAATATAAGGCACTTTAGCCGACGAAATTATATTTTTCGTCGGCTAAACTTTTAAAAATTTCGTCGGCTAAAGTTCACAGACTATAGCCGACGAAAAAAATTATTCAGCCGACGAAATATTAATTTCATCGGTTAAAGTTGACCATAGCCGACGAAAATTTTAAATTAGCCGACGAAGGAAAAAAAAATTCGTCGGCCTGGTTTTTTTATTTTCGTCGGCTAAAGCTTTTCTTCTGGTAGTGATCACTTCTCGCCGTTGGATTATCGATAGCGGCGCAACAGATCACATCTCTTCTTCTCAAAGTTCACTACTACACGGGGATAAAAATTGTTCATTGCCTCCGGTGTTGTTGCCTAGTGGAGAAAAGGCCAATATTGTTGCCAAGGGTTGTTTGTCTCTAAATTCTGAGTACTATTTGCATGATGTGTTGTGTGTCCCTACATTCAAAGTTAATCTCATGTCTGTGAGTAGATTAACAAGAGGCATGAATTGTTCAGTGACATTTTTCCCATATTGGTGTGTTTTGCAGGATCTGGCTAGGGAGGATGATTGGTTTGGGAAAGCAGCGTGATGGATTATATTACCTGGCGGCATTAGCGACGAAGAAAACCCTAACCAATTCCCATTCATCCTCAAACCATCAATCAGTCTGCAACTTCTCAACCTCATCCGACCTATCCACTGATCTCTGGCATAGCCGTTTAGGTCATGTTTCTCATGCTCCTTTAAAATTCATTGCTAAGCACTTCTTAAATCTTTCAGTTCAACCCGTTGATGCTTGTCCTATTTGTCCTTTGGCTAAGCAACATCGCTTGCCTTTTGGTGTGAGTTCCATTTCATCTGAAAAACCATTTGATTTAATTCATTGTGATATCTGGGGTCGTTATAAACACCCCTCTCTTTCTGGTGCCCATTACTTCCTCACCATCGTTGATGATTACACCAGATTCACTTGAATTTTTTTGATGAAACACAAAAATGAAGCACAACCTATTCTCAAGCGCTTTTTCAGCTATGTTTCCACTCAATTCACATCTCGTATAAAAGCTTTCCGCAGTGATAATGGTGGCGAGTTCCTTTCACTTTGATCTTTTTTCAATGACAATGGTGTAATCTTTCAACATTCTTGCGTTTACACGCCCCAACAAAATGGGGTTGTAGAACGAAAACATCGCCACATTTTACAAGTCGCCCGAGCTTTAAGATTTCATGCCCAACTCCCTATTCAATTTTGGGGAGAATGTGCACTTCATGCCGTTCACATCATCAATCGATTACCTACCCCTCTTCTTTCTTTCAAAACCCCATTCGAGCGTCTTTACTCAAAACCTCCTCCTTATCATCATCTTCGTGTGTTTGGTTGTCTTGCTTATGCTACTAATGTTCACCCTCTGCATAAATTTGATTCTCGTGCTGTAGCTGGCCTTTTTGTTGGTTATCCCGTTGGCCAAAAGGCATACAAATTATACAATCCTTCCACCAAAAAGATTTTTACAAGTAGAGATGTCATTTTTCATGAAACTATTTTCCCTATGCTTCTGACAAATCTACTTCAGTTTCTCCTCACTTGGGCCACTCTTCAGGCCCAATTCCGAATCCAATCTATGACCCAACTGACTTTTCTTATCCTCTCTCATCCACAACGACGGCATCTGTTCCCAATACGTCTTCTCCATCTCTCCCATCTACCGCACCACCCTCCTCTTCATCTGCCCCACCACCTTCCTCCCCTCCACCACCCACCAACCTTCGGACCGATTCTCGCCGCCCAAAATGTCACATCCCGACCCTTAAATGTTTACCTTGTTTACTAGCTTGATTATAATAAGAATTTTACCGTCTTCGTCAATGAAATTATAGTTTAATTGGTCCCTAAAGGGGTTTTGGGGGACGATTATTTCGGAGAGTTATTCGTAGGAGAAAAATATGACGACGGTAAAAATAGTAAATTTTTGCTAGTAAAAGGTAATTTTTATAGGGTATTATTTTGGGGTGTTGAAATTTGGATTGGGTATTTGTGGGTTGGAACCGGTTGGGCCAAGCCCAAAAATCTCTCTCTCCCTCCCGATTCTCTCTCTCCTCTCCCGCTCCCGCACCCGAGCCTCTCCCTGTCGGAATTCCGACCGCCGCCGTCCGGCCGCCCCAAACCGCCGCACCGGTCCCAATCGATCGGTCTCCAACCCAGCTACCGTTCTAGACCGGTGGCAGCCTCTCTAGCGCCGCCGTGAGGAAGAGACGCCGCCCGGAAGCTACGACTACCGTGGTGGTTCCATCGCCGGAACTCCCTCCTCCGGCCACCACAGCCGGCGATCCTTGGCTCGTTTTGTAGCCCTCCTCTCGTGCAACAACCCCTCCAAAGGTCTCACTCCCTCTTGAGCTAGATAAGGAGAACCGGTGAGTGGAAGTTCTAGGGCTTTTAAGTTGTTTTCGTTCGATTGGCATAGCTAGGCTTGGATTATGGGTTTGTGCTAGTTAGGAAAGTTGTAGAGCATGTTGAGAGGATTATTCTCTTAAAATTTGGTAGAATTTAGAGGTCGCCGGAATCGGCCTCCGGCCGCCGTTGCCGGCGGAGCCGCCGCGGTTTGGGAGATTTTTAGGGTTTTAAATGTGGATTATTAAGGGGAGTTTATTGAAGTGAGTTATGGAATTTTTGGATGAGTTTTGGATAGGTTTATGATTTTCCGAAGTTTGGTATTTTTTGCGGTTAATTAATGTAGAATCCGGCCGTTGGATTAAAGTTGTTTAATCTGTGGGAAGGTGTAGAAACGGCTGCTGGTTCTAGGGTTGAGGTGTGGACCATTTCGAAGTTAGGCGAGAATGAGCGTGGTTACGGCTCATAATTATTTTGCCTATTTTTGAGTTCGTTCTGGATTTTCGGTTGGGAAATTAATATTATATTTGGAATAGGACGTGAGGAGGCTCGTGCAGACGAGGCCCCAGATCGACATCAGGCTTAGGCCTAATTTGTGAGTGGACGTTTATTTTAAATAAATGCATGCTATAGTTTTTGGTTGAATATTAATGTTGAGGAATATTTTTGACGTCATCTTAATTTGACGATTTTTTTTATTTCTTTTGGAGAGTTACCGAAAATGGGATTTTCGGTGGATATAAATATGTATTTATGAGAGAGTATGTATATAAAATTCTAGCTAGCTATATGTGTCTGTCCACCTTAATGGCGTAGCATATAGCCGCATTATGGTGTGACGTGAGCGTTGGACGTGAGCGTAGTAGCCCTATATGAGTGTTTAATTCACATAGGGGGTATGGACACATATTTATACACCCGTCTGTCCACCTTAATAGCGTAGTGTAGCACCGCATTAAGGCGTGA
>NC_020496.1:22303481-22336027 GCF_000184155.1 Fragaria vesca subsp. vesca | reverse complement strand
CGTCGGCTAAACTTTTAAAAATTTCGTCGGCTAAAGTTCACAGACTATAGCCGACGAAAAAAATTATTCAGCCGATGAAATATTACTTTCGTCGGCTAAAGTTGACAATAGCCGACGAAAATTTTAAATTAGCCGACGAAAAAAAAATTCGTCGGCTAAAGTGGACTTTAGCCGACGAAAAAAAAATTCGTCGGCCTGGTTTTTTTATTTTCGTCGGCTAAAGCCTTTCTTCTGGTAGTGGGAGTATGGACGAGTGTAAATACATACATATATTTTTAGAGTCTGAGAGACTCGCTATATTATGAGATAAAAGTTTTATCGCTTGCGGCATGCATTCGATTTTTCTTTGGGAATTGAGTTGGGGAAACATAAATATTTTATTTACTAATTTATTTTTGTCCACTCACTCTAACGTTATTAAATGTTTTCCCCTGGGCCTTTCGTTTTAAAATGCCCAGTCTGTAGAGTTCGGGTTGGTTCTAGTAGGAGGCGAGGCATAGTCACCCGCATTTCTGCCAGTTTTCGTCAGTAGGTTACATGTTCAACCTACTTGTGTTTTCTTGCTTCCGCTAGCGTCTAGTAGCTCTGAATACTTTGAGATTATTGTATATTATGTTTTTTAGAATTTCTGAAGGATAATTATGTGATGTATGGACGTGTTGTCTTAAGAGTGTAATTTGGAATTTTCGAGTTAGGGTTGTCCATTTTCAAGGGAGATTTTATCAATCTTTTCAGTAAATTTTCCTTGGAGGTGGTCCCCGCACGACTTACTCCGGGTTTCAGGGTGAAATTCGGGGTGGGTCGTGTCACAAAATCTCCACCACCATTAGAACAACCCAACCCTCATCATCTCGCCTCAGGCCCGCCATCCTCAAGTGAACCTTCTCGTTCAGTCGCACTTCCGGCTGTACTCCAACCTCCGGTCGACTCATCTCCGGCCGGAACTCCATCTCTGGTTGAGCCTCATCTCAGTCCATCCCAACTCGATTCCAATCTCGTCGATTCTATTCCAGTCACCGAGTCCAATCCGTCGTTGTCTAATCTCAGCGAACCCACTGATGTTATGGCCGCTCCGGCTGCTCCACCACCACTCGACGCTTCGCTTCGTCGGTCCAGCCGCACTACTGCTCCGCCTCTCAAATTTCAGGATTATGTCTGCTCCCACATCACACTGTCTTCCCCCAATCCAACGTCTTCTTTGCTACCTGGTCCGGATAAAGGTACTCGCTATCCCTTGAGCAATTATGTCTCTTATCATCGCTATAAGCCTGCCCATCAATCTTTCATTGCTCAGATTAGCCAAGAGGTTGAACCCCGTTCCTATTCTGAGGCTGCTGCACATCCTGAATGGCGGGCAGCAATGCGTTCCGAACTCCAAGCTCTTGAAGATAATGGGACTTGGACTCTCACTCTTCTCCCAATTGGTAAGACTCCGATTGATTGTCGTTGGGTCTATAAGATTAAACATCGGGCAGACGGTTCAATCGAGCGTTACAAAGTTCGATTAGTTGCAAAGGGGTTCACTCAAATTGAAGGGGTAGATTATCAAGAGACTTTTTCTCCCACAGCCAAAATTATTACTGTCCGATGTGTTTTGGCTTTGGCAGCAGCTCGTGGCTGGTCTATTCATCAATTGGACGTCAACAACGCCTTCTTGCATGGAGATCTCAAAGAAGACATCTATATGTCTCCTCCTCCAGGGCTTCGGAGACAGGGGGAGGAAAATCTTGTCTACAAACTCCATAAGTCGTTGTATGGCCTGAAGCAGGCATCTCGTCAGTGGTTCTCAAAGTTCTCTGAAGCTATTCTATCAGCAGGTTATGCACAGTCCAGAGCAGATTATTCCCTATTTACAAAGAGAAATGGCAAGTCCTTTACTACTCTATTAATTTATGTTGATGATATTATGATTACCGGAAATGATCCAGTAAGTATTGCTGCACTCAAAAAATTTCTTCATGCTCACTTTCGTATTAAGGATTTAGGGGACTTGAAATATTTCCTTGGTATTGAAGTTTCGACTTCCAACAATGGGATTTTTATCTGTCAACGTAAATATGCATTGGAAATTGTCAAGGATGCAGGATTGTTAGGGGCAGCCCCTGTTGACAGCCCTATGGAGACAGGTTTAAAATTATCTGAGAAAAGTGAGTTGCTCAAAAATCCAGCCCGTTACCGAAGACTAGTTGGCAGGTTAATATATCTTACAGTTTCCAAACCGAGCATTACATATTCAGTTCACATACTGAGTAGATTATGCATCAACCTTGGAAGTTACATATGGAAGCAGCTATGCGTGTTGTGTGATATATCAAGAATGCGCCTAGTCAAGGATTGTTCTTTTCTTCTAAAAGTGATTTCAGGTTGCGTGCATTTTGTGATTCGGATTGGGCAGGGTGTCCGGTTACTAGAAGATCTACCATAGGTTATTGTATTTTTCTTGGCCCTTCTCTGATCTCATGGAAATCAAAGCGGTAGAAAACAGTCTCTCTCTCTTCAGCTGAAGCTGAATATCGAGCCATGACAGGTACTTGTTGTGAACTCACATGGCTTCGTTATCTTCTTAAAGATTTAGGAGTATTGCATCATGAACCTGCATTCATGTACTGCGATAATAAAGCAGCACTGCACATCGCATCAAATCATGTATTCCATTAACGGACGCGACATATTGAAATGGATTGTCACTATATAAGAGATAAGATACAAGATGGTTCTGTTGTTACAAGATTTGTGAGTTCTGTGCACCAGTTAGCAGATGTCTTCACTAAGGCTTTGGGAAAAGAAATTTTCATTCCTACGGTTCGTAAGTTGGGAGTTAGAGACATTCACTCTCCAACTTGAGGGGGAGTGTTAGGAAAGTAATCTTGAGTATTGATTATATTAGGAATGTATATTCTGTAGTTATCTATTTCCTATTGTATTCTTGGTTCTAGTTTAGTAGGAGATTAGTTACCTTATAGGTAACTCCTTTACCTTGTATATGTATACTGCCTTGTATCAATGATAATTCATACTAGCAAATTCTTTTCTTCTGTTCAGTTTTTCAGTTTTGATATCGGGTTTTGGAAATTGCAAAACCTTGCTTTTGTCAACAAGCTCAACAAGGTTAGGCTAGATGTTTCCCCTGGTTCAAATGTCCTTGAGTTTGCGAAGTTTGTCCTTGCACATGCTGGGAAGTTAAAGAAGATGGTCATATCACACTTACCCAGTCAACGTGATGATGTAGTGAAGAAACAAAGCAAGATGAATTCAAATGTCACAATTCATTTTCATCAAGCTGAGCCGAGCTTTAATCCTTTTGGTTTGGTAATATGATTTCCTATGGCCATGGTTTTCTGTCTTCATTAAGTTTAATTAGTGAAATGTAATGCTAGCTAGCTGCTGGCATGGTTAATGATCTCTCACTTTATCCTGAAGCCGCTTCAGGTTGTAAATTTGTAATGAATCTTCCAATCTCTTTTGCTTTTAGATTTATTGTTGCAATATATTTGAAATGTGTGTTACAAATATGAAATGTGCTATTCAGTTTCTTTGAGTCTTTGATGTGCTTGCATTGCCTTTTACGTTGATTATCTTGGAAAGTAAATTACAGCTGTATTATTGGGCACAGTCTCGCTGGGTATAAGAATTAAGAATGCTTGGTACATAAATTTCAACCAGATTAACCAACTCTCAAACCATCAATAGTTCATATTACATGAAATGTGATGAGGCGCCTAATGAGTCTCTCTATTTAATCTCCAGTTCTCAGAACAAGGTTTTTGGTCATATCAGTTTGGAGGTTAACACTCACCCTCAATCATCAGTGTTTTAGGGAAAGAGGATGAGGTTCATATATGCAGTAAATCTCAGTCACCTGAAAGTGGATTAAATTGGAAATTTGACTTAACATGAGGCATACAGCCGCGTAAAAATACTAAATAAAATTTCCCATTGTAACTTGCAGGTCTTGTATGACATAATATATTATGCAAATTTGAGCATGATAGCCTGATATTGTCTACTTAGAATCAACATATATCTTAAAAGGATTGAGCCAATACAATGATAGAAGCAGGCTATACTATACATTAAAATTTGGCCTGATTTTTGAAACTGGCACCTTCAAACACAAGGACTCAAGGAGGAACGTACAAATACTGAGACACATAACTGGAACCTCCCAATCAAAACCAAAATGCGACATATATAGGCTGCTCTAGCCTTCACTGAAAAATTCTTACTAATTTGGTTCATGTAGCCACCATGCGCGTGTTTCTGAGAGCGTTCGAAAAGAGATCCCATAAATAAGGTTTTGTAGCTTCATCGCATATCACTTCCTCTAACTGATCAAGCAACAAAACTGACAGAGGCAGTTTTTTAATTTTGTAGCACCATTTCATGTTCAACTTTCTTAAACTGCTCAATTCACCAATGGATGGAGGCAACTCCGTGATGCTGATGCAGTTAAATATGTCAAGAAGTTTTAACTTTTTGAGATTTCCAATTGAGATTGGTAACTTCAAAAGGTCATAACAGGACCTTAACCTCAGTACTTCTATGTTCACCAAATTTCCAAATTCTTCAGGCAAGGCTTCTATATCAGAATGATCAGTGATACTGAGTTTCTTTAGCTGAATCAGATCACAAATCTCCGGAAGCAAGTTTCCCAAATATTTGCACTCTTGAATATTCATTTCCTCTAGGACTGGAAATGCATCAGACATTTTTACAACTTCGTTGCTGAAAGTTAGACCAATGACACACTTGTAGAGAGAGATCTTCTTTAGACTACTCAATTGCATCGGCTTCCTTGTTATGCAAGCAATTGAGATGCCTTCTAATCTTACACTCTTCAGATTAGATGATGAACCCAATAGTTCAAAATTACTTATATCAGCGCTCTGGTAATCGTCCTTTGCGATTACTATAACCTTCAAGTTGTTCATTTGCTCCACAAATTTAGGTAATGAGTACGACTTTGTCTGAAAATTCAAGACGAGAACCTCAGCTTCTGGTACTTGCATGTTGGGCCATTCAATTGAGAACCCCCTATCTGCAAACCACAAGTGTTGTGGGAACAAATCAGATATGAACTGTATGTAATGTGACAAGTAACTAATTCATTCTCCAAAAAAAAAAAAATGTGACAACTAATTTACATTTTACAGTATGTTGTGATAAGAAAAAAGATGGTAGTAAGTAGTAACTAGAACGCACCAGTTGAGATAGACAATAGACGAGCTTTCATTGGTTGATACTTTCGTTCCCTCCACCACTTGGGAAGATCGTTTCCACAGATCTCTATGTTTACTCTTTTTCGACGATCTACTGGGTCAAATTTAGCGTGGTAAATGGCTAGCTCTCTAAGCAAATCATGTTGAGTAACAAAGCATTCATCATAGAAGTCCTCCCCCTCCATCTTTACCTCTCTAATATGAGAAAAGCAAAATCAGTATTTTAATGCGCCTAAGACTTGGTATATATACCAAGCAAGAAGTTGTAAGAAAACAATACTGATTAAAGATATATATATATATATATATATATATATATATATATATATATATAGGTAGGTAGGTAATACATCAGGCCCTTCCACGGATCATTTTTTTTTTTGACATATATGAGGAATAGAGCATTAGATCAACTTTTCGATTACATTTTTTAATCTTCACCATTCATTTTTTAGGTCCTAATATGTAAATTACTTATGCAAAATTTCATCTAAATCGGTGATCATTAAGGTACTCAAAACAGTTTGCATGAATGTTTCAGGTTTGATAGATTTTATCCGTCCATTGATTTAAGTTAGTTCGAAACTTTAACGATTACCAATTTGGATAAAATTTTACAAAAATGATCTGCTCATATAGATCTATAAAGTGAACGGTGGAGATGTGATTTTGTGATCGCAAAATTAGTTTAATGCTCGATCCCTCGATCATATATTTAGAAAAAGAAAAGAAAGAGGATTCCTCAGTGAAGGGCTATGGGTAATAACATATGAATGTATGTACCATATGCCATACGTACCTGTGGTCTATAAGATTAGCCAAAGTCCGAGTCCTGAGTTCATAGACGTTTGCAATACACTTACTGTGATCATCTAGCCCGTATAACTCTGCCCACATATCAAAGAGGGTAGCAAGAGGGATTCGATAATCTTCAGGAAATGAACCTAGGTCGAAGAAACATTCCTTAACAAGGGCCACATCTTCATCTAAGGCGTCTAAGCTGCTTTGGAGGCAAAGAAACAATTTGGTCTCAGAATCAAGAATCGAGGAACCTTTCGCCCATTCAGCTTCTGTATTTCTCCAAAACTCTTCAGGTTTCTTACACAGTGATCTTCCCACAATTGTAATGGCAAGTGGAAATCCGTTACATCGCTTCACTATCTGCACATGATTGATCTAATTAGGTAAAATGAAGTCTATCAATTACAATTTGATTATTGAAGTTTGTAATAATTTGGTATTAGCATCTGTGTAGTTTTCACTTTTTTTTTTTTTTTCTTGTAAATCAAGTAAATTTACGTGAAAACCACCACAGATAATCAAGTTGGTAAGAGCCCAAGTGTGAAATCCCCATACCCAGGTTCGAATCTCAGCCGACGCTAATTGAAGTTAAATCCTAATTTATTCTTGGTGGTCAAGAGGAAAGAAACGTTTTGACATGATTTCTCGACGCGGATTAATTTCTGGGCCTAAAAACCCTTTAGGGATACCGTTATTGATACTCTAAAAAAAGAAAAAAAAAAAAAAGTAAATTTATGTGAAACTAAGAATTTAATAATCTCACCTTTTTGGAAAGTTCTTCTATGATACGGGAGCTTCCATCTCCCAATGATGCATAATGATGAAACAGTTTCATAGCATTACCATCGTCCAATAGTTGTAAATGATATGAAGGACCGAACCACGTAAATTCGGATCTTGATGTTACTAGAATCTTGTAATTTGACATTTCGAATTGAAAGTTCCCAAGAATGGATTCTGATCCCGACCAAACATCATCGAGTACCAATAGCATAGGATGATGATGTCTTTTTTCCACAAAATATCTTTGCAGCCATTGACTTGCTTGTACTTCGTTTTGAAAAAGAGGTACCTGAGAACGCTGGTTGTGATCACATAGTTGCTGCACAATAAGGTCCATGTTCCCCTTTTGTGAAACAGTGACGAAGATAATATTGCGACCGAATTTATCTACCCAAAATAAGTAAATCAACAAATAATCAGTGAAGTGTGTTATTTAACTTGATAACAAAGGTAAGATTATATTGTGCCTGTATAAGATACCTTTGACTTCTTGATCTTGACAAAACATGGAGGCTAGAGTTGTCTTCCCACAACCTCCAGGAGCAGTCAACACAAGCATTGACACACCATCATCTGTCAGAAGCTTTCGCTTCAACTCCCTCAAAGGAACATCCAATCCAACCATAAGCGTTGGAAGCTGTGGAAGTTCAAGTGCTGTATGATGACTTGATGATGATGAACTTCCGGCAAAAAATTGATGTATCATCATATCATTCATATGATCCATCTTAGCATCCAGGCCATGTAACCCAAGTGCGATCTTCTTCACATCCCTTGTTTCTTGGACCTTGAGTATATCTAACTGCCTTTTAAGAGCTTCGTCCCATTTAAGAAGCTTTCTTGCGTATTTATACTTTTTGAAGGGAATCCACTGGCTAACCTTCAAGCACTTTTGGGCCAGTTGCGCGCCTTCCATGATCACTTCTTCTAAACCTTGTAGTTCTTCCTTGGAGCAGTACTCTAGCTTGTTGTTGCATTCAACAATCGGCCTGATCAGTGGCCATAAGGCGTCTAGACTGGATATCATGTCCTTGAAGAGCGCCTTAAATATCCGATTAGTGTGAATCAGACGTTTGAGGCGTGCATACAAATCACTGAACAGCGTTCCTAGAATAGCTCCTCCAACAAGGGACCCCGGCGCCTCCATCAAGGACAGAAGCAGTGCTGCACTTGTGTTTGACAGGCGTGACTGATTCAATCTAAAACTGAAGGTATGTGATTAAGCAGGCAAAGACTTACTGAGTTCATATTTATTCATTATCACCCTATATATAAGCTTCTTGAAGATCAGCTCATAAGAGGCCGCCCATTTGCGGACCAAGTCATTGGTCGTCTA
The DNA here is from genome assembly GCF_000184155.1 of Fragaria vesca subsp. vesca. Classification (NCBI taxonomy): domain Eukaryota; kingdom Viridiplantae; phylum Streptophyta; class Magnoliopsida; order Rosales; family Rosaceae; genus Fragaria; species Fragaria vesca. The sequence goes on along the minus strand of NC_020496.1, from coordinate 22,327,888 downwards.
ATATGTTAAGCCCTAGTTGGAAGCAAAATATCCAAGTTGCCTTCATATATGGCACAAGTTCCAAGCAAATAAGTGAAATAACTAATGGTACTCATTAACCGAAGCCCTAGTTGGACGCAAAATATCCAAGGTGGCTCCCATAGCATAAGTTCCAACGGTTAAAAGTATAGGGATATTTAGGTCATTTGATTTTAATACCTACCTTATAAATTCTATGAGATGTACAATATTCATCAACCTCTGCATTTTACTTTTCTGCCTTAGAGCATCTCTAATGGAGAGGTTTTTTTGCCACATAAGCCCAACAACTCTAAAATGACAGCCCAAATTCATTCCAACCCAAATGTTATATCCACTTGTATTTGACATTAGGGTAAGAGACTGTCAAATTTGACAGCCTCCTCACAAACTGTCTTTCTTTTTTATTGGTTATTTTTCTCGCGTCTTCTTTGTTTTCTCTTTCTTCTCATCACCAACAACAAAACCAACCCAGAACCAAAAACCATTCATTTGCCATATTGTTAAAATAAAGATTCAAATTTGACATCTCCATCGGAGACGAGTGGTCAAAATATGCCAAAGTTATATTTGTCATGTTAGATGTCAAATTTTGAATTTGACATAAGCAAAAAACATCTCCATTGGAGATGCTCTTACATCTTTCAATTCAATAAATCCTATTCCTATCACCAACTTCTCAGCAAATTATAGCTATTGGTAATTTGGTACTCATTAACCGAAAAGTGTTTTGGACCAGCTAGCTAGTGTTTATTTGTCCTCCATGTCAGATGATAATAGTCAACCAAATTAGTATGGAACATTTTGTTTTTTTTAGGGAAAAGGAATAACTAGTTATTCCAGAAGGGGTGGGGACTCGATCTATGGCATGTAACTTTTCGTCAAATTCAGTTAAAACATTATTTAAGAAAGAAGACCAATGATCACTATTAATAGTCAATGTTCAGAGAGATACATACAAGTTGCCAATTTGTTGGTGACTTCTAGCGTTGCCCACATATATGATGAAGTTTCCTACAAACTGTGGGCTCGAGCGATAGGTACGTACGCGGTTGATCACTTACGGATTGACCAAGCCAGCTAGTGGGATGACTTGGATTGCTTCTAGATTCTAGAATCAGCACAAGTACTTTCTAAATCATATAAACTTGCGGAAGTTTTCTGGAAAATACACAACTGAGAGAGTTAAATGTGCATAATGAATCGAGAGAGATTTGAGATGCATGTAGTACATATTTCCCACGAAACATGATACTGATCACCACAAAATCATAAGGAATCTGAACAAACACAAAAACAAATACTTATAAATATATTCTATTTAGGTATCCATCCATTTACAATGACTTCTTTTCTAAAAGATATATATAGGGGTTCAATCCAGATTGGCACCGTGCTGCTGCCCCACGTTTCCAACTGATGACTTTTCCCATCGCCTTCAGTTGTGTAGGTAGAACGCACGGTGTTGGACAAGCCGAACTTACGTACCATAATAGCAAAATCACTGACGACTTCATCTGCTGGAACTACCATGGATCCCATCTTTGAGCAAAATATTATTTGATTTCCCAAGGGCAACAACTGCACTACGCACGTCGTACGGTACTCCAGACGGAGTCGTTAAAGGAGGGGCAATTCTGTAATTTCAGGCAGTCACAGTAACTGCCTGATTTTACTGCCAGTCTGAAGGACAAGACGGAGATTTTGCCCGAAATCGATGGAGACGTACGTGTCTAGACGTTGTACCCTTCCAAGAGGGATGAATGAAGTTGTGTAGCGAGTTTTCCATGAATGAGGCCGCGACTATTTCCAACAGCAGCCCTCAACATCGTCTTCGTCTTCTTCTATTCTTCAATCACTTCCTCTCCGTTTGGTACTATCAAAGCTCCCATCTTTGTTTTGGTTTGTTCAGTTTTGCTTTTTCCAATCAAGATTGTATCTTATGTGTTTATTAGATTGGTTTTTCAGTTTTGAGTGTTGGGTTTTGCTTGGAATTAGGATTATTGAGGTGTTTTGTACGTTGAGGTTTTACTTTGTTGCTTGCAAATTTTGGTGATTTACGATGAGAATTGTGGAACTGAGTGGGTTTTGATATTGGGTTTATGAGGAAATGTGGATGCAGTTGTTGTATCTATTCAATTCTGAATGTGTTCTTCGATGGAAATATGGAAACTTTTTGCTATCTTTCACTTTGTATACACATAAATAAGCATGTAGAGTTGAATGTTATGCTAATCCTTGTTTAAACCAAATTGTACTTTCGTGTGTTCTTACTTGGTTTCATCCTGACAATGCTCTGGGTTGGAATGTGCAGTCTTTTGATCGCTAGTCTTATTTTCTGGTAACATTTATCTAAGAGCTTAGAGAGAAATACGAGGCTTTGTTACCGTTGGCATTGGTGGTCCAAGTATTTCTGGTGAAACAAGGTAGGTGTTAGTTTTCTTCAAACGAAAAACATTTTACCGCTTCTGTTTGTTCGATCGCTAATCTTGTTATTATTTTTTATGTCCTCTGAAGCTTAGTAGAAAATGTGCAATCTGTTATTGCTTGTACTGTAGCAATGGAGAACTACCATGATGTGATCGATGAAGGGATCTTGGTTCAATAGATTTTGAGTTGGTGGTCCGAAATCTTGAGGTTTGCATCCATGTTTTGGCTTTTTCCTCCGTTTCATATTATAACTCTGATGGTATCGAATCATGCTTCATGCCTGAATAATTTGGCTAGATATAAACAAATAGTAAGCCATTTTTGAATGTTTTCAACTGCTCAGCTATGATATTTGACTATATCCATGAAATTTCAGTAGCAGATTTTACTTCTATATAGTATCTCTCATGTCAAATCTGGGCTTATATGTTATGTTCAAACCAACCTTTCCTGATTAGCAATAATGATCAATTTAATATGTAAGGTTTGTTCTTATTATATCTATGAACTTAGTATCAGGATTTTATGCGAGAAAATATGACTCGACATGGGTGAAGATACATTGGTTCCAATTTTTGACTATCAACAAAGAAACTTGTTGGTTCAACAAGTGGTATGTATCTAAATGTTTTTATTATTTTAATATATATACTTTGATTTTGAGTTCATATCTCCACTCTGTTTGTAGGTAATAGACTAGTAGTTGATGGCACCTATGCTTTTCATGCAAAGTTGCGCTCTTTGCTGCATATTCGAGTTGCAGAGGTAATCTTATGATATTGATTTGTAGTGTTGTCATATCAGGTTGGTGGTGTTCAACCTTCATTCGATATGATATCAGAGATTCTTGTTCACTGGATTATCTTATTGACATCATTTTCCTGTTGTTCAGAAAGCACATGGAACCAGACCTTCATCATGGACAAGTTGGTCTTTGACTGATATTGTTTTTGATACGTCAATGCTAATTCAGTAATTCTCATTGTTTTTCAAAAATTATGCAGATTATAATTAACTACAACTTTGTCTCATCATTTAGGGAGGCAATTTACAAGCTGAAACGTCGGAGTGAGGTCTGCATGTGTTTCATATTTATTGTCAATGTATATTTATCTTAAAGTTATTCAATGGAATTGTTCCTTCCTCATTTAAGTTGCTCTGCTAGCTTTATCATTGTTGGCTACTGACTACCGCTTTAAGATTTCCTAAGTACTTCAGCTGTTAACTGCAGTATTGTTCTTCCTTTACTGCTTCTCTTCCTCATTTATCCTCTCATGTGTCTCTAGTTTAGCTGAACTTTTTTAACAGGCAGCAGGAGGACATTTTGCTACTGCCTTTCAAGAAAGTGCTGCTCAAATTGATAAGCAAGTCTTGTGGGAGATGCAAATTTTAATTATCTTATCTCATATGAGCAAATAGAATAATACATTCTTGAGTTATACATAAAGATGGAAGTGGAGCTAATTTGTCTCTCTTTCAGTTTTATTGAGATGTAACTTGGGCCTCCTTCAACAAGTGAAGAAGTACGAATAAATGATTTGGATCAAGTTGTGTCAATCTGGTATAAGATACTAATTGTAATTTGGGGACCAGAGGATTGTTGACCAGAGATGCTAAAGCTAGAGATTGTAATGCATTTTCTATGAGATGCAAAAGCTGGAGATTGTAATGCATTTTCTATGATATGCTAAACTGTATGAAATATATCAAGTTCTTGGGCATTTTCTATGATATGCTAAACTATATGAAATATATCAGGTTCTTGAGGTGTGTATATCTTATCCTAGAGAAGCGAGAACTCCATTTCTATTATAATGAAAAAATGAAAAATCACAGTACATTTCTTCCCATTGAAACGTGAATCTGTGCCATGCATAACCCGGTGTTAAAGAAGGCAATGAGAATACAAAAGAATTATACATTAAAGATCATGATGCAATCTGGATTGGGAACACAAGTTAGAATGTAGAGTAAGCTGTAATTTCCATTCATCAGTGTCTGTCTTCAATATGTTTTGCTGTAAACCCTAAACCTGTTGTAAGATTCAGATCAGTGTAATTTAGGTTATGAAATTGAACCACAGATATCAACAAAGATGGTGACCAATTGTTAAGAAAAGTTACAAAAAATAAGCACGATTGCGTTTATGGCAAGATGATGACCACTGTTATAAACACCACCTAGTTCCAAAATCCATCCTCTTGTTGAAGTGGCAGAGGTCTTTAGAATGTTTTGATGCATGGAACCGAATTGCACAATCCATACGATCGAAATGACAGTAATAAAGCAATTATGATACGCATATCTTCAACTATGTTGCACCGATCTATTTGAAAAAAAAATAAAAAATAAAAAACAATCCCTACTTTTTCTAAAGAAGAATCCCACAATTTCTGGTTACCATATACAAATAGATGACACCTACTATCACTATGAACTCAATGAATGATAATTTTCATCTATTTGAACTATATAATATTAACATAAATTAACCCAAAGCTCTTCTTCAATGAAGACAGAAAACATACTTATTTCTCAATTTAAATTACTTAGAATGCAACGTTCCATCAATTCCATTAATATAAACAATGCAGCATCTCACCTTGTATCTAGGTGGGGGAGGAATTAAACAGTTAAACTGTTTTTCCTGAGCGGGGCAGTGTCTCTCATAATGTTCTGTCTAAGCAAGGAATTAAATCTGAATGTCTATCATCACAAACCTACATCGCAAACAAAAATAAGAAAAAATGGAAATAGTTTAGTATACAAGATTACTCAACTAACTCAGTGTTAAGTATAAAGAGTATGTAATTAGAACAAGTTAGAGATGGCTCACCGGTATGCTCTTCAGTACAACACCATCATCTCCATCTTCACCAAGTTTGTTAGGTGTCTCATCAACCTCTTCATCACCACCCAAGTAAGTAGAACCAAATTTACATATTTTACTGCTTTACTCCAAAGCGGTGGAACCATTTCTTTTAGTATACATGTACAACCCTCCACAAATAATCACCAAAACTAGAACCAAGATGACAGATTGTTTGTTTGAGCCCCATCAACACAAACACTTGCTACTTTGACTTCAACATACAGAGTCCAGAATCAAGCTACCAGACGCCAGCTCCAACTTCACTCCAAATGGAATGGTTTTCTTCTGAAATGCTTCAATCAACAGAACAAGATCAAACCAGTCAGTTCGAACTCATTAACTATGCACACTAAGATTACACATGTAATGTAGGTATAGAAAGAAAACGATCCATGATGCATCAATAATCCAAATACGATTATTTCGAACTTGAACTCAATTCTAGTTTAATGGCAACAACGAATCAAATCAGACATAAGTATTAACATTGACACTACAAGATAATCTCAAGTTCGTCAATACGTAAAAGCAACCCAGAAGATGAAGACAGTGCCATACATTCACAAACCGACACCATGCCCAGAACAACTAAATGAAGTGCAACTAAATCATTCACAATCTCCCATTGACATTCCGGAAATCCAGAGAGATTAGCAACGAATCTCTTGCCGCTAATTCGCCCTCTCGGTTGAGGAGACGTCGCTCATCTCCCGGCAGCGTCGTAAGAACCTCCTTTTCACCCCGTCAGCTCGAAAACTAATCAACTATATGAAGCCTTGTTCTTTATCTCAAACTCTAATTATGTCTCCTCACCTAAAATTACATCCTCTAAACTCGTAATTAAATTTGTTTTTCACAGAAATTTCAATATAAGCTTGAAATTATACTCTAAATTACATAATTTAAAGCTCATAATTAAGAAAATTTCAACTTAAAATTGAAAAAAAAAGTTGAAATTGAAAAAATGGAAAGAGAGAGGACCTACTTGACGGAGGCGCGAAGTCTTCTTGAGCACAAGTACTCGAGCTCTTCCATGACGGAATCGACGAGGCTATGGACGGAGCTGGTCTGAGAGGCGCATGTCGAGCTTACACAAAAGGCATTCCACTTTCACCAGACGCCGTCATGTTGAGCTTCCTTCCCGTCATCTGAGAAATCTCATCCTTGTTCCTTGAAAATCGTCTGCGCGGATGAGACGCTGCTGTTTTGGCCACACCAGTAATTCTGGGTATGCAAAGTCTCTTTTGGTTGTTGCGGGCATGCCACCGCGCGGACGGGAAAATAGTGGTTGTAGTAGCGGGGTGCGCTTAGCTTTCTACTTCTAATCAAGCGACTGAGGATGGAGAGCGCACCAACTCCACCGCAGGGTTCTTCAGATTCGCCTTGCGTACTGGGCAAGGACTTACAGTAGTCCGCATGAGCGTCACAATATCGATACTTGACGTAGGGTCGAGCAGAGCTTCAATTGGAAAGGAGAGGAAACAAGGCAAAGCTCCGGGGAGCGTACAAGGAAACAAAAGGAAAGCTCCGGGGAGCGTTTGAAGGTTCAACTGTGTTGAAGGTAATTTTGTAATTGTTGAGTTGTTGATTTGTTTGTTCTGTTGAGAGTCTGCTTAAACTCCTTTATATAGAATTACTTAGGGCCACATGTATTGGCCCAAAGCATGTCAAAGACTTGTAGGAGTCTTCAACGATAAATATAACAAAGGCACTTAAACTCGGTTGCCTCCTGATATGATCACAGATGTATACCGGACATAACCGACTCTAGGCAACATGATAAAGTTTACCCAACCCGTGATCATCTGGATAACTCCATATAGATCGTACTATAGTCGTATGCTTTATCCAATTAAGGACGAGATGACGACATTCTCTCCACTCAAGCATGCGGTGGCGAAGTATGAAGCCCGACTTTCTTGCATGCGAAATCCAATCGTGCGGAGTCCATCTCACATGCAACCTCTCTGCATGCTAATCATCTATGTGAAATCGTCTATGCGGGCTATAAGCTCAAAGATATCTCCCTCCAATAATTAAACATGCATGCATTTGACTTTGAAAGCCTACTGTACGTGCACCACTAGATATAATCAAGGGCAAGATGATAATATCTCAAATCGAGCGCGAAAATGCTTGTCGAGTCGGGATGCCGTCGAGATGCTTCCAAGTCGTAGCGAGATTCCATCAAGATGCCGTCGAGATACTTATGTAATTAAAGGACCACAAGCCATGCACGTGCTCTTGTATATACAAGTGGGGGTACGATGCTAAGTCGAGGCGAGGTGTTCCAAATCGGGGCGAGGTGTTCCCCCAGCAATTAAACTCCTCTTGTACGCAAAGTCCGTTATGCGGAGTCCGTTCGTACGCGGATTGTCCAGCTCGCATGACTTCCTGGGTAAGCAAACTACTTTACATTGAATCAAGTCCACTTTCATCTCCTAATCCTTCTACACCACGCGAAGTCTTTTTGTCCATGCAAACTTGTCTAGCTCGCATGACCTTCCTGGCGGGCCATCACTCGTAAATCCATTATTTCGGGCTCGCTGATATGACATGGACCATGAATTTAATTAATATTCACCTAAACAATTACTGTCCAGTAAAATATTAATTTAGGTGTAAACAGCTGCCACTCGTATGGGAACCACAGCGGCGTACAACACTTTGGCGTAGTCCAGCGCTTTCGGTGAAGCTCTTAATTCGAGTCCATTTTTTTCGTAATCGATCAAACTGAAGACAAGCAGCAGTATGAACTGCAGGCCTAAAACGAGGCATAGCTATTAGTAAGAGGCCCCCACCAGAATCAACCAACTGATAGGATAAATTAGAGGGTTTGATCACTGATTTCACTATAGCCCAGTCCGGTCCTAAGATGAAACATTGAAGGTACCTAAGTGCAGGGTTGAACCGACAGTGAAGGCACGATAAAAACTTCCATCAACATAGGCTACGTTCCTCAATTCGGCTTTCGATAAACATTATAGGTATTAGTTGTCCATCTTCTTTCTCTGAGATTGCATGTGCTTATGCTGCATATACCTCTATTTGCTTTAGCTAGACCTCTTCTACATATCACGAATACAACACAATCGGAGCAAGTCGGAGGGCCGGAGAACGTTGCACCTAGGAAATAGTCGTGTGACCCTATTGGAGGCAATTCAATTATTTGATTTGTAAGCGGACTACATAAACAGTATGTAGGACTCGTCGTTACAAGTAGCTAACCATATTTTGAAGCCACAATAGAGCCATTCCAGAGTAGTTCTTGCAGTTGGCTCCCTGTGATTCTTGAAAGAGCTAGAGACACTGTTTGAGCTGGAAATCATAGAGCTCACATTTCGTTTTATCGTCAAAGAGACTATCATACCGATTAATGGTCATTAGCCATGGTATATTCCGACCACATTGAAGTTGAACAACAGTAACAACAACTCGATAGAGAGTCTTCCATAGTGTGGCAAGTTGAACATGATCACAGTAAGAAAGAAGTAGGGCGATTGCGATTAATATATCTTTTAAAAGATCACACAATGATGCCATAAGTTACCTACTGTCACTCTCGAGAAAAAGATAGATAGTTAGAGCATCTCCAACATTTTTCTTATTTTCTTGATTTTCTCTATTTTAGAGAAGATTTTGGGTATTTTGTTTCAAACAGATTTTCTAAAATTTTCTCTAATTGAGGAGAAAGAAACTTTAGATACCATGATTAGGGTTTTTCAAGATTAGGGTTTATGATGAAATGACTGAACTGCCCCTGATTTTTTAATCTGATTGGGCCTTTGTTTGGGTTGGGCCCTTGTTTGAATGGCGCCGTTTTTGTTAGCTTGGTTTCAGTGGAGTACAAACAGCTCGCCACTTCTCTCTCTAGTCGTCAAAGTTCAATTTCGTTCCGAGTTATACCATTTCAGAGTTCCGCGGTCTCATCGCTACAATCACAATCACGAGGTTTGCACTGTCTAATTGTTCCCTGTTTTCCGTTTTATGTATACTTTTATATTAGGGATCGATAGTGGAGAAACCCTGAACCCCTGAGGTGAAACCATAGTACCCATTGGTCTTTAATCATGGTAATTGATGCTCTTTTGGGACAAATTATCATTTGGTTGTTCTGGGTTTCACAGCTTCATTTGATTTGAATTTGAGAAAATGGGTTTGCTTCATTTTGTGTCCGCCTTCTATCCTATGTAGTGCTTTGAATTGCTGGGAAAATGGGTCTGCTACTGCTTTGCTATGCTTATTTCTAATCTATTGTACTGGAAGAAAGTGAAGAAACTTCATATTTTTCACCTTATGTTTTTCAATGGGCCGGGTATACTGTTGAGTGTTCCTCAGGGCATCTTCTGTTCTTTCATATATTAGTTAGGTGTTTCATATAAGATTATGAGAACATGCTTGTATTTCATACTTTCAGTTACCCCGGCCCTCTTGTCTTTGTGTCTTTTATCTTTAGCTCCTTGGGTATGCTCTTTGTTGGTCTTATTAGGTTACGAGTTGATTACTGCTTTCCTATATTGTGTCTTTTAGTTGATCGACTGAAAGTATCGCAGACGCTGAAAATGTTTTGGTGTTCCTTTTAGCAGTGATCAGATGCAGAACCCTCTCCGGTTCCATTTGTTCATTTGCAAACTATCCATGTGATAATGTTAAATCTGTTAATTTGTTAGTCCTTTTAATGTTGCAGCGAACGATAGTGCTACTAGTTCCACTTTTACTTCAGATAGTCCTCTACATGCTCTTACGATAATAAGGTAGGAAAAGAGTGCCATGGGGCACAAGGGAAAGTTGCTGCAAACTGAAAAAAGAGACAGATTTAGTGTGCTTCCAGATGGAGTTGCTCATCATATTCTTTCCAGTCTCGATTTTAGAGACCTTACTCGAGTGGGTGCTGTGTCCAAAACATGCAGACAATTTTATCTGTCAATTCCCTCATTGGATCTGGATGAAAATTACTATTCAAGAACTGGTGAGTTGCATGATAAGATGTTGAACTCATGGGATAGGTATTTATTTCATCGTGGAGATAATAGGGTGCAGCAGTTTCGCCTTCAGTGGAATTTCTGTTGGAATACTTCTGGTGAGCATCTTAAAATAATCACATGGATCGAGAAGGCAGTAGCATCTCGTGTTGAAGTGCTTGACCTTAGTTTCTCCTGGCCCTTGACCATGTTTAAGATACCCTCTTGTGTCTTTCATTCTCAATCATTGAGATCTCTATCAGTGTACTTCGAGGGGTGGATTTTTCAAGTACCCTCTGTATCTGTCTTGCCTAATCTCCAACACTTGAAGTTGTATGAAGTTAGAATAGAAGATGAGTGCTTTTTCAAATGGATCTCATGTTCATGCAAATGCATTAAGGAGTTGCAGCTTCTTGAGATTAGTGGGATACAAACATCAACATCAACAGCTCATCTTTGGAATCATTTACAGTTCGTACAAATGATTTGTCTCATCTCAACATATGTGGTGAGAAGCTTGGAGATATACATATTACATGGAGAAATGTTTCTTCGTCACCAGGCAGCAAATCTTTAAGTATTTCTGCCCCGGTTCTTAAAAAATTGAAATGGAAAGGTGGTCTGATGAATAGCCAAAATCTGGGGAGATTTGTCTGTTTGGAGCATGCTGAAATTTTTCTGGGATATGAAGTGAATTATGACATTGAAAATATATCCAAGTTTCTTTGCAGTATATGCATGGCTAAATTTGTTATTCTCAGCGAATTAACCATCAAGGTAAAGATATGGTAACCTTTCGAAAGTTCTGTTTCAGTTAAACCAGAATTTCGCTATTTGATCTTTCCCTCATTATATCTTTTTACATTCTTTAACAAGGATGTTGTGTGGTATAGATTATGACTCATGAGTTTTCAGTAGGAGTAAAGGTTATGGCATTTTACGACAGAGTTGACACTAACATGATGTTAAGTTAAAAACATGCTGGAAGTTTAGTTTGAATACCATTATATAGATCTAATACCAAAGAAAGTAATTTTGTAGTGTATAGTCATAGATTTGTCAATGAAATTAAAATAGGAAACATGTTGACTAGTAAATGATTGTTCATAGATTTTGAAATACATTCCTGTTGATTTTTTTTTTTTTAATTTGTAGTATATTGTTTCTTCCTCCTTTTTTTTTTTTTTTTTTTTAACTTTTAAAAACAATTGCATGCAGGCTTTGCTGAGCGAAGGTTCTATTAAGGCTCCATTAAGTGATATCCGTAAGCTGGGTTTGCCTCTGAGTAGTTTGAATGATGAACTAGTTCCAACAGCGGTCTCTCTTCTGAAGGGAATGCCTAATTTGAATACTTTGTACTTAAAGTGCACTCAATTCTCAGGGCTTGCTAATTCTGTAGTAAGTGAAAGCTTTTGTTGCCTCCTGAAGTAATTTCTTGATTTGCTTTCATGTTCTTCTTGTATGATTACAAAATGACCTGTCTCTTTTCATAACTGGGATTGTGGGAGTGTATATCCTTAGGTTTATGTTAAATTCACATCCTTCCTTGAATCTCATGACTTCTAATACTCTTTCCATCACTCTGTTACAAAAGAATGCATGAAAATTTTTTCTCAAAAAAAAAAAAAAAATGCATGAAACTTTTTAATCTCAATTATATGTTAACATCAGATAAACAAAATGCTAATGGCATAAGTGGTTCTCCTAGTCATAGTTATTAACTATGAACATGTTGATATGACAATACAAATAAAAATCACTTCAGAATTTTATGTAGAAGAGAAAAGTTTTCTGTATTTAATAGAGATGACCCGATAAAGTTAGGGATTGAGAGTAACTTCTCTGGAAATATCCCCTTGTTAAAATCCTATTTTTGTTGTTAAATGTAATTGAATATCATGTTGTCTTTGTTGTTGCTGTTTTTTTCTCTTTTTTTTCAGTGTTCCGGGTTTGATATGGATTCTTGGAAGTTGCAAAGGCTTTCTTTCATTTATCAGCTGAAAGAGGCAACACTATGGCTCCCCAGTGGATCTAATGGAATTGAGTTTGCAAGGTATATCCTTGAGAATGCTCCAAATTTGGAGAAAATGGTCATAGTTCATTTTGTGAAACAATTTGCTGCTGTAAGGGAGTTACAGAACAAGATGATTTCCAATGCCACTGTTGTTTTTCATGACAGATACAGCGCGTACTTAAACCATCTGGGTTTTCCTGAAGAGAGTTAATTTTTAATGAACTTCGTTGTGGATATTGATGGAACACATTGTGGCATTACTATGAGATGAAAACTCTAGATTTGTCTTTCTGGTACTTGTATTCTGTTTCTTGTTATTCTTGTATTCTGTTTCAGATGGATTTACATGACTTTCTAGTTATTCTTGATTTTTTGTTAGTATGAATTATTAGAGCTAAAACAAATGTAAGTCTTGAATTTTTTTTTTGTCGAGTTGTACTAATTATGCAGGTGCCAACAGAGTGACATCTATGGAATTCATTTCCTATGCAAGTTTGAATATATTTGTCCCTCGTCTTCGTTCTTCAATAAAACTAAACTGGAATTTACGCAGAAAAACATCAAGTTACAGACTATTCCTTGCTCCATCAAACAAGTTTTTCCAGCAATTCACAGAAGCATCATCACTAACCGAAATAGAGGCAAGACAAATGAAAAAGTCAAATTGTCAAATAACTTCACTATAATTAGCAGGCCTCTTTTTTGGGCCTTAATTTAGTGGCCTACTTTCAATTCACTCATATCCAGTTTCTCTTTGCACTGTTTTTCGACCCGAAATGTTAAACGGGTCAAGTCATCCTCTCCCATATATAAGATTTCAGAAACACTGCAATCATATTCTGCAAAATTAGGGTTCTTGTGCTTCCGTTGTGAACTCTTAATCCATCGAATTCCAGCTGTTGGGTACATCAATGGTGGTACGTGATTCCTTCTACACTATTACTACTCTGTTTTTGCTCTAGCTCACAATTTAAATGGATATAATTCACAGTTTAAGTACCATAAATAAGTTAGTTGTCATTGATTGAACTCAACCCAGATTAGATAAGTAAGGATTTATATGTTTGTAGTTAAACTGGTTTTGGTGTTAAATTCTTATGACTTTGTGTTTAGACGATTTTGCGCTCATTTATTTTACCATTGTAGGTTTGGAGAAATAGGAATTAAGTAGAATGAAACAGAAATGTAAGTCATTGGCTACCGGAAGTTGTGAGGGTGAAAGACCCTGTACTGTGACTATGATTGATAGATTTAGCAATCTTCCCGAGGGAGTTATTCATCACATTCTTTCTGATTTTGTGGTTAAAGACCTTGCTAGATTCTGCTGTGTCTCCAAACGATGGAGAGAGTTATGTCTGTCGTCTCCGTCGGTGAACTTCTGTGGATTTAATTCAGATGAAATGGTGGATATGGCGTGTGAGCTTAGGTTGAAGTTGGTGAATACATTGGATAGGTTCTTGCTTAGTCGTGGGGATAATGAGATGAAGAACTTTTATCTTTTATGGTATGGTCACATGGATGAAGATCTTGACGAACCTTGCTTCTGTGTTAATGAGAATTTCTGAATCATCACCTGGAAAGTTGAAAAGGTTCATCTTGTAGTCGAGTATTTTGATTATGATGGAGAACGAATAGCATTTCCATCTTGCGTCTTTTGTTCAACATCGCTGACGTCTTTAGTGGTTGAAATGCCGCATACTGTTGTTAAAACACCCTCATTCACTTTATCCTCCAATCTCAAAAAGTTGTTTTTGAGTGACGTTACTATACACGACGAGGGCTTTTTCAAGTGGATTTCCTGTTCCTGCAAATCCTTGAAGCAGATATCTCTTATAGAAGTTGCTGAGATACATAATATCACTATCGAAAGATCATCTTTGGAAAAATTTTGGTTCCTTAATTACAAGGTTGATGAAACCTGTCGTATTAACATCTCTGGTGAGAACATTGAAGTAATAAATGTCGACTGCAAGCATTCACCTAGCTGCACCGTATTAAAAATTGTTGCTCCAAATGTCAAACTTCTAAATTTGGAGGGGAATGTGAAAAATGACCAGAATCTGGGAGAACTTAAATGTTTGGAAGAAGCTGTTATTCTTATGGAGCCTATAATAGATGAGTTTGACAAAGTATATGATGTTCTTTCCAGTATGTACAGTGTTGAACCTCTTACTCTAAATGAAGCTACCATCAAGGTAAAGGAATTGAAAACCCTGAGACTGCATATTACTTGGCCACATAATGTTTCTTACAATTTCACCATTGTTCTCTCAATCCAATTCTACATTTATAATGGTCTCAGTAACAATATTGAATGTTCATATATTTTGTTTAAAAGAGAATGACAAAAATGATAGAGGTACTACCTTACTATTGTTGCAGGCTGCATACAAGGAGGAATGCATGCTGGCTCAGTTAGATCATGTTTGGTACTTGCAAATAAATATTGGTAGCTTTACTGATGATCTAGTCCCAGCAGTCATCTGTCTTTTAAAAGGAATACCAGAGTTGTGTTCTTTACACATTTGGTATAAACCTACCGAACTCGACCCTAAATCTAATGTAAGCTAAGTTCGTTTCATTCTCTATCTCATCATTTTTAGAGCCAGTAGCATATTCTTCATTCTTTTACGATAATGCAGTTTTACTTCTTTATTTTTTGTGTTACAGATAATGCAGTTTTACTTTCTTCTCTCTCTTTTTTTAATTATAGATTTCCTTTCTTTATTGTATTTGGTGACTTAAAATAAAAAATTGAAACTCAGTTGCTTGTTTTCGTCTTTTTTTTTTTTTTTACAGACATCTGGGTTTGATATGGAGTATTGGAAGATGCAAAACCTGGGGTTTGTTTCTCAGGTTGAGTATGTTACTATAGAGCTTAGTGCTGAGTTTAATGGAATTGAGTTAGCAAGGTATATTCTTGAGCATGCTGAGAGCCTGGAGAAAATGGTCATTAGGTATTTAGCCGAGCAATCTAATGATATAGGGAAGTTAAAAGAATGTAAGATGATCTCCAATCCCTCAGTTACTTTCGAGGAATATGAAAGGCCCTTCATTCGAGGTTTATGAAAGATCCTCTTGATAGTTCTGACTTTCTGTTTATGTTATTTCAGACTCCGTGTGTAACGTTGAATGATCCGGTTTGATATTAGTGTAAAGTATCTGCCTTATTTTATGGATCATACTGGTCGTGAGTCGTGACAGAGTAAACACATATCTTGCCCACTCGGTCATGGTCTTCATGGTGGCTGGGCACAGGCATTTGCATTTTTGAACATGAGTACTGATCCTGTCCTATCATTAATCTTTTGCAAAGTTTCCGGATTTCTGGATTTTCCCGAGGCATATTCACGTGCCCTTGAATGTCCTATATTTCCCCGAGTTAGTGATGGACATCAACCTCGCATGTGTTAGCCATCTTATCTTGTTTAATCTCACCAGACTCTCCCTAATCTCACTCTCATGAGTCTCATCCTTGTTCCTCTGTTCCTCCATCCTTTTTTTACCACTTCGACCTGTACTCCGCCTGCAGCTCCAACTTATCCCTCAAAACAGTGACAATTTGAAGGGTGGAAAGAGGTAGATGTTGAAGGGTGATGGGTTGAGGAGCGGGGAGCGGCCGGGACGACGGCTCGTCATGATTGTTGGGTCAAATGTGTAATTGAGTACGGGATTATGAGCTATTACGATTGCTTTCCTTTGCAAGTTTGAATATGTCTCTCTCGTCTTCCATAAAGCTAAAAAAGAAATTTCACAGAAAAACGAAGTTACAAACTTTTCCTGGCCTCATCATTTGCCATAAACCACAACCAAAAAAAAAAAAAATACATTTGGCATAAACCAAACATTAGACCCATATCACTACTTTTATTACAGTCGAGACTCGAGAGATAAACGATCCTCATGACCATGATTTTATGTTTCCAGAAACTCAATTGATCCAAAAGAAAACACAACTTTTTACCAATCAACTAAATTTCCAGTAATTTACATAAGCATGATCAGTTACCAAAATAGAGGCTAAAGAGACTGAAAAGTCACATAATCTCTACTTTCCCGCCATATTTTAGCAGGCCTCTTTTTGGGTTCTGATTATTGGGCTATTTTCCCGACCCGCACCCATGTTTAACGGGTCAAGTCCTTCTCTAGCTATCTTATATGCGAGTCTTCATTTCAGAATCGCCCCAATTCTGCAAAATTAGGGTTCGTTCTGCTTCCGGAGTCAACTCTCAATCCATCGAATTCCAGCTGTTGGGTACATCAATGGTGGTACGTAATCTATCTACACTATCAATACTCTGTTTTTGCTCTAGCTCACAATTTGAATGAATATAATTTACAGTTTCAGTCATCAATTTCTCGTAGATTTGTAGCATAAATTAGTTAGTTTTCATTGATTGAACTAAACCCAGATTATATATGTAAGAGAATTTTGGTGTGAAATTCTTTTGACTTATGTTTAGAGAATTTGGCCCTCATTTCTCTTGTTATTGTAGATTTGGAGAAATAGAAGTTAAAGTATGATGGCACAGAAGCGTAAGTCATTGGCTACTGGAAGTTGTGAGGGTGAAGGGCTCTGTACTGTGAATATGATAGACAGATTTAGCAATCTTCCCGAGGGAGTTATTCATCACATTCTTTCTGATTTTGTGGTTAAAGACCTTGCTAGATTCTGCTGTGTCTCCAAACGATGGAGAGAGTTATGTCTGTCGTCTCCGTCGGTGAACTTCTGTGGATTTAATACAGATGAAATGGCGGATATGGCGTGTGAGCTTAGGTTGAAGTTGGTGAATACATTGGATAGGTTCTTGCTTAGTCGTGGGGATAATGAGATGAAGAGCTTTTGTCTGTTTTGGGATGGT
This sequence comes from Fragaria vesca subsp. vesca, assembly GCF_000184155.1. Classification (NCBI taxonomy): domain Eukaryota; kingdom Viridiplantae; phylum Streptophyta; class Magnoliopsida; order Rosales; family Rosaceae; genus Fragaria; species Fragaria vesca. Next base: position 22,310,731 of record NC_020496.1, on the reverse strand, counting down.
CACAGTGATGAAGAGCTTGACGAACCTTGCTTCTGTGTTAATGAGAATTTCCGAATAAACACCTGGATCCAGAATGCTGTGAGGTGTAAAGTTGAAAAGGTTCATCTTGCAGTCGCTTATTTTGATTTTGAGGGAGAACCAATAGCATTTCCATCTTGCATCTTTCGTTCATCATCATTGAGGTCTTTAGTGGTTGAGATGCCACATACAGTTTTTAAAACACCCTCATTCACTTTTTCCTCCAATCTCAAAAGGTTGGATTTGAGAGACATTATTATACAGGACGAGGGGTTTTTCAAGTGGATTTCCTGTTCCTGCAAATCCTTGAAGGATATCTCTCTTACAGATTGTGAGATATATAATGTCACTATTGAAAGCTCATCTTTGGAAAAATTTGATTTCTTTAATTACATGATTTTTGAAACCTGCCATATTAACATCTCTGGTGGGAAACTTGAAGAAATAAATGTCAACTGCTATCATTCACCTAGCAGCGCCGTATTAAAAATTGTTGCTCCAAATGTTAAACGTTTGCTTTTGGAGGGGAATGTGAAAAATGACCTAAATCTGGGAGAATTGAATTGTTTGGAAGAAGCTGCTATTCTTATGGAGCCTATAGTAGATGAGTTTGACAAAGTATATGAGGTTCTCTCCAGTTTGTGCAGTGTTAAAGTTCTTGTTCTGAATGAAGCTACCATCAAGGTAAAGTGAATTGAAACCCTGGGACTGCATTTTAACTTGGCCACTTTGTGTTTCTGACAATTTCTCTGTTGTTTCTAAATGCACTGTTACATAAATAATGGTCTCAGTAGCAAGAATGAATGTTCATATTTATTCTTATCTTTTGTTTGAAAGAGAAAGTAAGATGGCATGGCAAACATGACCGAAGTTCTGCCTTAATAATATTGCAGGCTGCATGCAAGGAGGAACGCGTGCAAGTTCAGTTAGATGAGGTTTGGTACTTGCAAATGAAGATTGGTAGCTTTACTGATGATCTAGTCCCAGCAGTCGTCTGTCTTTTAAGAGGAACACCAGAGTTGTGTACTTTATACATTCGGTATAAGCCAACCTCACTCGTCCCTAAATATAATGTAAGCTAAGTTCGTTTCATTCTCTATCTTATATTTTCTAGAGTCAGTAGCATATCCTTCATTCTTTTAAGATAAGCAATTTTTTTTCAAATATGATTTTCCTTTCTTTTTTTGTCTTTGGTTATATTTAAAAATAAAAAATAAAAAATAAAAATTGAAACTAAGTTGCTTGTTATCATTTTTTGTTTTGTTTACAGACATCCAGGTTTGATATTGAGTATTGGAAGATGCAAAACCTGGGATTTATTTCTCAGGTTGAGGATGTTACCATAGAGCTTAGTGCTGGGTTTAATGGAATTGAGTTAGCAAGGTATATTCTTGAGCATGCTGAGAACCTGGAGAAAATGGTCATTAGGTATTTAGCCGAGCAATCTAATGATATAGGGAAGTTAAAAGAAAGTAAGATGAACTCCAATCCCATGGTTACTTTCGAGGAGTATGAAAGATCCATTTGATAGTTTCGAAATGTTATTTCAGAGTCCCTGTGTAATGTGACTAATGTCCATTGATCCGGTTTGGAATTTTACTCAATGATTGTAAAGAATTTCGCCTCATTCCGAGTTTAGTAGTGTGGATGATCATACTGGCCGTGACAGAGCAAACTTATATCTTGCCTACTCATAATCTTCATGGTTGAATTTGCTAATTATAATGAACAATTTTCGCGGTTGTCAAGAATCTTCCTTAAATCTTCGTTGATACTAAAACAAAACCAATGTTTCGGCATGTATTTTCAGCTGATAACCAATGTGTGATAATACTTCCCAAGTTTTAACTAGCGCAGATGGTCGAGTTCTTAACTAGAGGGTCGTATGAAACCCCCAATGTCCGGATTCAAGTCCAGCCGACACTGATGGTTGTTAGATCTCAATGTACAATGTAATTGAATATATAGTACGTAAGTTGAACTCAAATCCTTGCATAGAAGAAGAAGAAGAAGAAGAAAGACCTGAAACCTCTATAGACTTATAGACACAAGGCATATGCAACAGGAACAAATTTAGTTGGTTCTAAGTTTTGACCCGAACTCATGTTTTAACGGGTCAAGTCAATCTGACCCGGAAGCCCGGTTGGATCACATATAAAATCCCCCAAAACGCAAAAACACAAAGGGAGAAAGAAACGCCCGAATTCCGAGTACTAGGGTTCACTCTGCTTCGGGAGGGAACCTTTCAATCCATCAAATCGCAGCATCAATCCATTTGGGCTTGCTAGAGAGTAAGCTCGCATTTCAATTTGGTTCATGAATGTGGTACGTACTCGAATCATAACTACTTTGCTTTGGCTCAGAGTCTGAATCCATATCTCTTATACCTGTATAAATTTCAACCAAATCTTATAGCAAAGATAGTGTGAATCATGAAACACAAGCGCAAGAGTAGAAATGGTGAGGTTGACAGGTTTAGCAAGCTTCCGAAGGAAATCCTTCATCACATTCTTTCTAGGCTTGTGATTCGCGACCTGGCTCGCTTCTGCTGCGTGTCCAGTACATGCAAAGAACTAGCTCTGTCCGCTCCGTCTGTGAGTATTGGTGGATATAATTGTGGATTTGATATAGATGAGATGCCGTGCGAGCTTCGGTTGAAGCTGGTGAATGCATTGGATAGGTTCTTGATTAGTCGTGGGGATAATAAGTTGCAGAAATTTAGTCTTAGTTGGCAGGGTCATTGTGAGGACGAGATGGAGGACCCTCCGTGCTTCTGTGTTAATGAGAGCTTCCGAATGATCACCTGGATCCAGAATGCTGTGAGGTGTAATGTTGAAAAGCTTTCTGTTAACATGACATTTTATGAGCCTGATGGGGAACTTTTACCATTTCCGTGTTGTGTCTTTAAATGTGCATCTTTGAGGTCTCTAAATGTGGAAATGTCGTTTGCGGTTCTTAAAGCACCCTCCTTTTCATTCTCCTCTAATCTTGAGACCTTGGAATTGAGCGATGTTGATATTGCAGATGAGGGGTTTTTCAAGTGGATCTCATGTTCGTGCAAGCTACTTAAGAAATTGATTCTTGCGAGACTTAATGGGATAAATATTATCACCATTGAAAGCTCATCTTTGGAAGATTTTTTCTATATTCATTATGAGGTGTTAAATACTTCCTATCTTAACATTTCTGGTGAGAAGATTGAAAAAATAAATATTGACTGCCGTTATTCACCTAGAAGCACCCTGTTGAACATTATTGCTCCAAAAGTTAAATATTTGATGTTGGAAGGGAATGTGAAAAATAACCTGAATCTGGGAGACTTAGATTGTCTACAAGAAGCTTCTATTATTATGGAGCCTATAGTATATGAGTTTGACAAAGCATCTGAGGTTCTTTCCAGTTTGTGCAGTGTGGAAGTTCTTATTCTCAATGAAGCTATCATCAAGGTAAAGTGAACCAGAACTCCTGTGACTGTTTATTAAGTTGACTAGTTATGGTTCTTACAATTTCGCTGTTGTTTATAAATGCGCTTTTACATAAATAATGGTCATGTTTAATCCATGTTTTGTTGAACAGAAGTGAAGTAAATTGAAAAACATGATAAAGGTGTTCCTTTATAATATCACAGGCTGCTTACAGGGAGGAGCGCATGCATGCTCAATTAGATAAGATTTGGTGCTTGCGAATAAATACTGGTAGCTTTGCTGATGATCTAGTCCCGGCAGTTGTCTCTCTCTTAAGAGGAACCCCAAATTTGTGTACCTTATACATGTGTTATGAACCAACTTCACTTGACCCTAAATCTAATGTAAGTTAAGCTCTCGACCTTGTGCCATTTAGATGATGTGTTTGTCTCCTCTATAGTTCATACTGACTTCTGTGTTGCCTTCTTCTTTACAGACATCTGGGTTCAATAAGAAGTATTGGAAGAAGCAAAACCTGAATTTTATTTCTGAGGTTGAGGAAGTTACTATAGAGCTCAGTGCTGGATCTAATGGGATTGAGTTTGCAAGGTATGTTCTTGAGCATGCAAAGAGCCTGGAGAAGATGGTCATTAGGTATTTAACTCGTGAATCAAGTGTTAAAAAGAAGTTAAGAAAGAGTTGCATGATCTCCAATGCCGCAGTTATTTTTAAGAAATATCGAGCTTCAGTTGACCCACTTAGCCATTACTGAGAATGTATTTTGTTATCATGTTGAAACATAAGTGCAGGTGTTGAAATTTGTTTTGGAATTTTTTGAACCAGTGTAATTGTATCTTGTTATTGTTTGTTGGTCATTGTGTGCTGCTATATGGTTGTGTTTGTTTTGCCTTATGCTTGATTGAAAATTATCTGATATGGATGATCTGAATGACAGACAGAGTAATCACATAACTTGCTTGCCTACTCACTTATGTTTAGTATGTAATCCTAATTAGCGAGGATTGCTGTTGCTACTTGGTAGTAATGAGACACAGGAGGGTCTCAGGAATAGTGCTGGTACTCTGCTGTTGCATTAATGTAATGAATTTGTTCCTCCTGTCTTGCTTCAGCATTACTGCATTTGTTGGTCTTATTGAGACATTATTGCGATGTCATACTAGTAGTTGTTTTTTGTGCGTTAGGGTAGTGTCATGGTAATGCTCCTGGGGAATGGATTGAAGTATACATAAAGCAAGAGATTTGCCCGAGTATTATCATCCGCTTTGCTTCAGAGATGGCTTGAGAAGTGAAAGGCTGGGAGCCTGGGAGAGGAAGGGTATCCGAGGCGCCCTTTGATTTAACCGCAGCTACAAGCCCTGGCATGATCTTTCTTTGGTCTTGGAAAGTCAGAGGTCACCCTATTGTAATTTTAACACATAGTACTTGCATTTTTCTTGTTGGCATAGTTCTCTTCCAGACGAAGTTCCTCGTCACATCCTTTCATTCCTTGAACTAGAGGACGTCATGAAAGTTGGCATGCATTGTTTTTTTTTTTTTTTTTTTTTATTGTAAAAAAAAAAAGAATGGTGGTTAAGTGAGTTACCCACTCCAAAGCCGGGACGAAGTTAAGTATGGCTCCTTTGTAAGAATGTCCTTTACAAATTGGGCCAGCAGAAGCGTAGAATCCTTATAGCGACTGCCTGTTTACAACAGAGTACAAGTATGCTTCCATTAAACCAACCGAAAAAGTTTCTTGATCAATTTCGTTGAATATCGGTTCATCTCAACTCACTTATGGCCTCATGTCCAAATGACGGTTAGGATTTATGAATTCTATGATTAGTTCCCTTGATTATCTTGCATATAAAAACATTCATTGCCTACGTATCTCTACTACTTACTATAAAGTCGGGCCTTTAAAAATATCACCAAATTGCGAACTTTCATACTTTGTCAGCTTTGATGGGCCGTAAAACCCACTCAAAAAGCCCAAATTTAGAGCATTTGAACTCCCAAGTCCCCAACCACCCCTAAATGACAAATTAGGGTTCACAAGTGCTCTGCATCGCGAGGGAAAATGGCAATGCCTCAAATTCCAGAATCTGGATCTATGAAGATGAGGCGCACCCACTCTGGATAATCTAGAATTCTCTCGAATTCGGTATGTGCCGGTACCAAGCATCTTACTTATCTTCGTTTTCGTTAAGTTTTGAAATTAACATTATCCATGTGATAGTCATGAGTTCTGTGAATTATGAATTGTGAAGGTGAAGAAGATTGTAGTTAGGTTGCAATCGGAAGATTTGCTAGTATTTGAATCTTACCAAGTTTAGCTTCATGGCGTCGAAGCCTAAGAAAAGGGCTATTGCTGGTTGTGAGGGTGAGGGAGGAGGTTGTAGTGAGAGTAAGAGCATGATAGACAGACTTAGTGATCCGCCGGATCAGGTTGCTCATCACATTCTCTCGTTCCTAACTGTAGTTGACCTCGTTCGGCTGTGTTGTGTGTCGAAAAGATGGAGAGAGCTTTCTCTGTCAGCGCCGTGTTTGAATTTTGATGACATTCCATCGAGTTGTAGATCCACATGCTATGACCGGCTGCAGTTGATGACTTATTTGGAGAGGTTCTTGTTTCATCGTGGGGATAATAAGGTACAGTCTTTTCATGTGAACTGGGAAAGGCATTATATGGACGAAAATGAAACTGTGTGCATCTGTTCGAGTGAGCATTATCGACTCCTTACATGGATTAACTGTGCAGTGAGGTGTAATGTTGAAGTGCTTGACCTTAAGATGGCTCTGTATGATCCTGAGGAGGCACCATTTCCGTCTAGCGTCTTTCTCTGTGGAACTTTGAAGTCGTTAGTGGTGGACATGAATTTTACTCTTCTTAGAACGCCCTCGTTTGGGTTTTCCTCAAATCTCTCTAAGTTGCAGTTGAAAGATGTTGTAATAGAGGATGAGCGGTTTTTCAAATGGATCTCGTGTTCCTGCAAGTTCATTCAGGAATTACATCTTGATCAAGTTCGTGGAATTGAAACTATCAGCATTGCGAGCTCGTCTTTGAAAATATTTAGATTTTTCGATGTGTTCAACACCTCCCATCTTAGCATATCAGGTGAGAAACTTGAAGACATAGTTGTGGGCTGGTATGTTGAATCACCTAGCAACAGTTCTTTAAATATTTGTGCCCCAAATCTGAAGGTTTTGAGTTGGAGTGGGAAGTTGATGAATCACCTATCTCTGGGAAAGTTCAGATGTTTGGAAGCTGCTGTGCTTCGTCTAAGGCCTGATGCAGATGAAGTGGACAAAGTGTATGAGGTTCTTTGCAGTTTGTGCAAGGTTAGAGCTCTTATGCTAGATGAAGCAACCATTAAGGTAAAGAAAAAACAGAACCTTTCAGTCTGAGATCTTTTGTTTTCTTTTCTTTTGTTATGTTTATGTGGCATGAACTAGATTCTTTTTGAAGTTGATTTGTAGTATGGCAATGGAATTTTGGCTTATTGATGTTCATTTGCTGAACATTATTGATCACATTTGACATTTTAAGTTGTATGGATAATAACAATGTTGACTTATTGTTTTCCACTTCAGTTGGAATTTAACTAGTCAATTGACATACAACATTGTAGGCTCCATTCAGTAAAGGATCGATGCGAGCTCCAATATCTAATATTCATTGTTTGACAATGGATACTGGACGCATTACTGACGAGTTGGTTCCGGCAATAGCTTCTCTCTTCAAAGGATTGCCTAATCTCTATATTCTTTGTGTACAGTATAAACCCCCTCTAGATGGTCCTCAATCTAATGTAAGTCTCTCTCTCTCTC
>NC_020496.1:22290183-22303461 GCF_000184155.1 Fragaria vesca subsp. vesca | reverse complement strand
ACTCTCTCTCTCTCTCTCTCTCTCTCTCTCTCTCTCTCTCTCTCTCTCTCACACACACACACAAAACAACTTTATTCATAATAAAATTTGATGTATAAAATTTTCACTTGAATTTCTTGTCATCCTTTTCCTGACCAGACATCTGGGTTTGATATGGGTTACTGGAAGCTGCAAAATCTTGCTTTTATTGATCAGCTGAAGGTAGTCAGCATTGAACTTTGCAATGACTCCAATGTAATTGATTTAGCAAGGTATATTCTCGAGTGCGCTCAGAATTTGCTGCAAATGATTGTTATTTCTCCACCCCAGGATTCAGATGCAGTTACAAAGAAGTTAATGGGAAGCAAGATAGTATCCGGTGCTACGGTTGTCTATCGTGAAAGAGAGAAAAGAGGATAATGAAGCTCCTCTGGCACTTTTCAGAAGCTAACTGTCATAACATCGAAAGTTTAGCATCAATGTTGACAGACCCATTTTGTGTATAAATTAGATCTGTATTTTTTTCAGATGTTAACCAGCAATGTTCCTTGAGTACTGCTATACATTCTGTTCTTGTACTGGGTTGACATTCGACAAGGCATTAGTTCACTTTACCATCTCTTGTGACATTGTGTTGTTGTCTTGTTGGCTCTTTTCTTGTGTGCAAGTAAATACTTATATTGAAAAAACAGCCACGGGAGCAGGACATAGAAGTTGATACATCCGCTGAATTACAGAGTTGGTTATAGCCTTGGGAGAATTCTGAATTTACATCATGTCACTACCGGATGAATACTTGAATATCATCATCATTTGAATCACGTGTTGATTTCCCATTTACACAGCGGAGCACCTTGCATCTCCAATTAGGCTATGACATATGATCTCAGTTCTGTATTCCTTTTTTAAGGTTTTTTTCCAAAATCATCTGCCTTTGACGTTCTGGATTTCAGAGAACTCGTATGATTTGATTAGAATGTTTCGAGTGTGATATGACAGAGTAGCAATGGGGTGAGAAAACAAGTCATCTCAGTTACGTTAGCAAGTTAGCAACATACTCAGCCAGTCAGCTTTAAGATCTATTAGAGTATCCTAACAAAATCAGACACAGGCGCACGAACCCGGATGTCCCTCAAAGTTGCTAGCCAGATGAGAGTTGAGACTCAAACTCTTAACATGAGGGTTTCATACTATGCAGCTCGGCCACCTTCACTACACCGGCTCCATATGTGTAAAGACATTCTCAAAAAATAAATAAACAAGTTGGACGGGTCACAAAGCCATACCTTGAAACGGATCAAGCAAAATTGGCCCATTAATCAACCTATGGCCAGTTATAAATACCGTTTAAATGTGATCAGGGCGCCCGATTTCACCCCAAATTCACAAAGCTAGGGTTGCTGTGCTGTGCTTCGGGTGCCACCATTCATCAAATTCCAGAGGAAGAGAGAAACTTAGCTAGCTGGGTAAGATGAATCTCTCCGTTATATGAACGGTACGTACTATCAGGACCGACTCCTCTTTTATTTTGGTTCAGTGTTGAAATAAATGTTTGATATTTTAGTTATGGTTTATACCAGCTGAAGAATCTTGTAGTTAGATTACAGTAACTGATTTAGTTTCTGAATCTCATTGGATTGAAATATAAAACTTGTGTTGAATCGAACTTGTGATGCAGAAGGGAAAAGATACAGTTAGTTTATATGGAAATGAGCCAAAGGCGTAAGTTGGGGGAGATTTCGAGTTACGAGGGTGAAGGAGGTTGTGGTGAGAATGAGAGTGGGATAGACAGATTTAGCGATCTTCCGGATCATGTTGCACATCACATTCTTTCCTTCCTGGCTTTGCCGGACCTTAGTCGTGTGTGTTGTGTGTCCAAAAGGTGTGGGGAACTTTGTATATTTGCTCCTTCATTGAATTTTGATGAGTTCCCCTCGGATGCTATGTCCACGTGTGGTGGGCGGTTGAATTTGTTGACTTATTTGGAGAGGTTCTTGTTTCATGGTGGGGATAATAAGATACAGTCGTTTCGTGTCCGTTGGGAACGTCATTATATGGATGAAGATGCGACACCATGTATCTGTGATAATGAGCATTATCGATTGAGCACGTGGATCCAGAATGCAGTATGGTGTAATGTTGAAGTGCTTGATCTTAAGATGAATTTATATGATACTGAGTTGATGTGTTTGCCATCTTGTGGGTTTCTCTGTGCACATTTGTGGTCTCTGGTCGTAGACATGACTATTGCGGTCATCAAGACCCCATCTTCTGCCTTTTCCTCTAATCTCAAGTACTTGGAGTTGAGGAATGTTTATATAGAAGATGATGATTTTTTCAAGTGGATCTCACATTCCTGCAAGTGCATTGAGGATTTACATCTTGGTCAACTTCATGGGGTAGAACGCATCACCCTTTTAAGGCCATCTTTGAAAAGGTTTAGTTTCATTTGTGGCTCTCTGGATCATATGATGAGCCATATTAGTATCTCAAGTGAGAAACTTGTGGACTTACAAATTTGCTGGACATTTGATTCACCTAGCAACAAATCCTTAAATATGGACGCCCCAAATCTTAAATGTTTCAAATGGATTGGAAATTTGATGAAATACCCAAACCTGGGAAAGCTAGAATGCTTAAAAACGGCTGCTGTTTGTCTGGTGCCTGAAGAAGATGACTTGGACAAGGTGCATGAGTTTCTTTGGAGTTTACGCAGGGCTCCATCTCTTATGCTAAATGAAGTGGCCATTAAGGTAAACAAGTTGAAATCTTAAACTGTTTTTATTTTTATTTATTTTGCAAAATTTATGACTTGCAATTTCCATTAACTTTTCTATTTCTTATTGTTGGACTAAATATGACTCAAAGTTTTGATTTACAAACAAGATGAAAATTCATATCTATGAAAGAAGGAAGGGAGGCATCATTTAGGGAAACCTGAATTGTTGGATTAAATATGACTCAAAGCCTGAATTCACAACGTTGCAGGCTTCATTTAGGGATGCATCTGTGCCGGCTTCATTGTATGATACTTCTTATTTGTCTTTGAATATCAAAAGCTTTCCTGATGACCTGGTCCCGGCATTGGTCTGTGTCTTAAGAAGAACGCCTAAACTGAGTTTGTTATGCATACAGTCTGAACCACCACAGGACCCTCAATCTAATGTAAGTTGAAGGCTTTCCTCCCTCTCACACACACTCACACACGCATGCATGCGCGCACACACTAACACAGTAACACACTATTAGCATACATTCAAACTCAGGAGCTTATCCATCATGCTTTTGAGATAACACGGCTGTACTTTCATTCTGATTGATTTTGTTTTTGGTTTAACCGATATGCTTGTTGACTTTTTTCTTTTCAGACATTTGGGTATAATATGGAATACTGGAAGCTGCAAGACCTGGCTTTTACTAATCAACTTAAGCATGCTATTATAGAGCTTTGCCGTGGCTCTAATGGAATTGAGTTTGCAAAGTATGTGCTCAAGTATGCTCCGAATATGCTGAGAATGGTTGTGATTTGTTTGCCCGTAGATCTGAAGGAAGTTACAACAAAATTAAAGAAAATCAGGAGGATTTCAAATGCTGCACTTGTCATTCAGAAAAAGTAAAAAAGAACAAATAGACCGTTTTCTTATCTTTAATATTTTATATATTGCAGAGTTTATTTATGTTGTAGTATGAATGTTGATTGATCCGTAGGATTACGTGATTCTCGGTATTTCAAACTTAACCAGTAATATTTCCTGTTTAGAGATCTACTCAGTAATCAGCAATGCTCCTTATATAAGAATTGTTATGTTAATTTTTCATGCATTATTCTGTTTGCAAGTTTTTGTTGGTATTTCTTTCACTACCAGAACACGAGATGCTATTACTACTGATTTTGTGAAGCACTGTGTTATGCAAATGCAATAGGTAGTCTGCATTAATTAGTTATCTGTGCAACCAGAGTGATTACTTAACTAACTGTTGGAGCCGTTACATTTCATAGTTTACTAATTGTCCCATGGTTGAAAGTGATCATGCTAATTATCAAGCATTGGAATCAGGGTTCAGAATGAAGCTTTGCCTTTGCTTCTGACTTCAACTCCTCAAGGTAAGTTAAACTTGATCCGATTTTGGCTTTCTATGTCCTTTCGCAATTGTTTCAGCGAATTCATTATCTGCATAACTTCATTTGTAGAGAACGTATTGCATATCAATCAAGTAATGCATTATAGCTCTCAAGGAACACCAATTAAGGTCGGCAGATCCAACTAGTTCAGTGTCCATGAGGGCCTGAGGTTTAGTTTTGCTAGTTTATTATTAGCACCGCAATGCTGCATTCTTCAGTCCCTGTAAACAGATTTACTTGTATGGAGTTAAGTTTCACTTTTGCCTATTTCTTGATTCTATTGTTTTTTTTTTTTTTTCCTTAAAAGCTCTCCAGAGGTTTCCTGATGAATTCATCTGTGTATGCAATGCGTACCACATACTCTACACAACCTCAGTTGCATTTGTGTCATTGTTTTTCTATGCCCCTAAATTTTATTGAATAGTGAGAGAGACTCGAAACTTTTGTCCATGTGGGTGTATACAACACGGGTTCAAATCAAGTACTGATCAATCGAGTGCTACATTATGTTTTTATGGGCGCACCGAGAAGCAAGTGGATCAAACATTACTTTATGGCTTCAAGCTGAAGCTGAGCACTAGCAGAAATGCAGAATTAACTGCCGGATTATTTCTCCGCCTTTGGGATATGAAAGTCTTCTTAAGAAGGTTTTGGAATGAATTACTGGGTTCAAAATCAAGTAATAAGCAGGAAAAGGTGGTTTTATGGGTATGTTTGTTAAGGGGGACTGGATGGGACTAGACTGTTTACATAACAAAATAAGAGCTATCATTGGCTGAAGCAAGGACTACATTTAATGAGCTTATGTAGTCCCCGAAACACCTTCCAAACCTTCTTACATAGCGTCCCCAATTTTAGTGGGACTGTCGAAGCTTTGTGGACGCAAGTCACGCGACGCAATAAACGTTTCTCGCGCGCTTCAGCTGTGTGAAGTACTATAACTCGTCTGCTGTCTTGTCACCGGCGAGTCGACAGACACGTGAAAGGTGCGGAAGCTGCAAAAACATATTATATCGTTTTCCTGTTGGACATTAGTTGCATTATTGTTGTGCCTGTACTTGTGCTTACTCGTGTTCTTAACCTAACCAGAGTTGTTGCCTCACTCCTAATTCACTCATATATATCAAGTTGTTGAGTGGCTTCAGCACTTTCTGATACATGTATGGAATATTATGGGATGCAGCTGTTGATTGAATTCAAAATGAGAGGTTCTATACCCCTAGATCGATTGGCTTTTTAAAAGATTGGCCGGATGTGTAGTTTGTTGGTGTATTTTTCATGCATTATGTATGTTTTCTTTCAATTGTTTTGCAAGTTTCACCTCTATGTCTAATTCTACCGAGTGTAGTGAAAACGATCGAAGTGAATCGATTGTAGTCAGGAGTATTAACAATGTATATCTCTTTTTTTTTTCTTTTCTTTTTTTTTTTTTAAAAAGCTATTATATCTGTAATTCGTAATTATATGTGGACATAAATTTTTATAAACCTGCCCCGTACTATTTGGTCTAGTGACATCAGTCTCCCTTCTGTAAATAGGAGGTCGTGAATTTAACTCAACTCACGATAGACTCGTTGTAGCATTTTAATTGTTTGTATGATAAAAAAAAAAATCTATAAACTTACGAATCATGCCACTAATATAATTTTATGGGCACATATGAGAAGCTAGTGGATCAATACTGTTGAAGCTGGTCACTAGCAAAATTAACTGAAGTTTCTTGGGGAGCTAGCAAATCAATACTTCAATAGTGCCGATCTGGTGACTTGCAAAATACGTGCTAATTTGGTCACTAGCATATCTAGCTCCTGGTACTGTTTCTGCTCCCCCATAAGCTAGGTCTTTCATGCCCACAGTTTCCCTCCGCCAAAGAAAAGAAAGACGTAAACAAATAGGGCAATACAGAAGACAAAAATATATGTAGAAGTGATGGTACACATTTAGGGTTTTATACTTGCGATCTAGGGTTTTATATGTTGCACGAAGAAAGAAGATAGATGCAACTATAGCTGGGGCTTGATTCTATTTTGGAAATAATTGAAATTTGAGAGTGAAATGATTAGAACTTTTTTGGTAAGCAAAGAACTTCTATTGCAAAACCAAAAGATGGCTGGGGATTATAATAGATGAAACAAAACAACAACAAACAAGCTAAGGAGGGGCTGCTTGAGCATCAAATAATAAAATCCGCATTAGGGAGGGAGGAGGATTGGACACCCAGTCAACCGGACACACCCTGCGGTTGGCTAGAGAAGCAACAAGGTCTGCTGCTGTGTTAGCCAATCTGCTGGTCCAAGACCAGTAAACATGATGGAATAGACGGCTTGAGCCTCTGATATCAGGCAAAAGCTACAAAACGCCATTGTATGCGTACGCCAACACTTTCGTTTAAACAGAGGGGCAAACGATGTAATTTCTGTTGACCTGGTAAAAACAGTTTTCACCAAACCCACTGAAGAAACAATGTGTGACTTCCAATCCTTGTTAATGTCATCGAGGTGTATCAAAATCGAAAACATCCTGCCATTTTTCAATTGAGATATGGTCCAGCAGATCCAAGCTTCTTGATTGTCAACAGATTTCTATCTGATTCAGTCATCCAACTAGCTATATATAAGTTTCAAATCCCAGATGCATCCTTTCCTGTCAAGCTGCGATCCTTGGTATCTGACAACAAAGTTGCAAGCTTCTTGTCATCTAACGAGAGCATTGAAGCTTGAGGGAGGTAACGACAAATGTGATCACCAACATTCTAGGCTAGGCAAACTCTTGATCATCAAATTAACCTCTTCTTACTCTAGTTCCAAGCTCCTGATCATCATTTTCCATGCAAATTGCAAAATGCTTCTCAATGAGGATGAGGGAGATAGATCTCGATGCCGAGCTGGGAGTGGAAGCTAGAGAGGAACGAAAGTAGTTATCCCGACGAAGCGTTTTGACTTTTGAGAGAGACGGTGGTTATCGGCGGAGGTCTCGTGCTTAAGAGCGGGAGCACCAATTCATGGAAAAGAATGTACAAATATGACCGAAGTGCAAACTAAGAACTGCAAGAGGCATATCATAATAAGAAACAAGGTTTAGTTGGTGATAAAACTACACAAAATTGAAGTGGTAATGCCAGCACATGCATGCTCTTTAACTCACTTGAAGTGGTATTGCCACGATTGCGCCCATAGCTCCAGATGTTGAATACTTCCTTTTTCTTTTAATTAGCCACTGACCCAACATTAGCTATTCCTCCAGTATGATCCAACAATGGATTACTCATCTCTCTTTGCACTCCACATCCATCGTCGTGTTCATCTAAATGTAAACAAAAGTGTCGGCACCTTAATTACATGTTGGTCTCGCACTCTCCTAATTCCGATAAGCCCGAGAGCAAAGCAACCCACACCATCACAAACCTGTATTGCATAGCCAATCCTTTTGCCTCAATTATTGCAAAACCAATTTCGCAAACAAGTAGCTCATAGCTTCGCCGGAAGTTGGTTCCCGCTACGTCTCTATCGGAATCAATATCGACCGAGTTCCTCCGCCGTGTGCCGACCCCATCACTATATTCCTCGAAGAACCGCCCTCTGACCTCGACTCCTCCGTCGCCGTCTTGGCGGCAAGAACCTCCGTCCCTCAGATTTTAACTATAACGAGTGATTTTTACTGCTAACAGAAGTTAATTGCTGGATTTACGTATATGTCCTTCATTTTTGAACCCTATGGACAATATGTAGCCATCTGTTTTGGACCCACTCTGGCGTACGGAATGTTGGCGTAGTCCAGCGCTTTCCCTGATATCATTCAAAGTCTACGAAGCTGACCAATCCACCGAAGAAAGAGGATTCAAAAGGGCCGAAATCAAAATCAACGAATCAGATTCAAGGCCAAAAGAAGAGAGACAGAGGTAGAACTTTGAAATATAAAGAGTACATAAAGATAATTAGTGAAATGTGACATATATGTCCGAGTAACAACAGACATCTACATATATTCAATAACATCATAATCATAGAACCATATTTTGCTAACGAACGTTTAAAACATGTGAGCATCTAGCTTGATAGTTAATAATTCGATCATCTTCTTTCTTTCGGACAATAGTTGCAATATGGTTCTTGATTTACCGGATCTCGCTAGATATTGAGTTAGAGCCTATTTATATACAAACCAACACTTCAATTAGCCATAGCAGCTTAGCAAGCAAATCATCATGTCAACCCAATTAGCTTCTCGTTTTGTCATCAAAAGAACATCAGCTTCTCTTTCAATCCAAACACCAAAAATTGTTAACCCTGAAATCCTTCGGCGCACTGCGATTTATCACCCTAGCATCTGGGGAGATCGGTTCAGCAACTATGAAGAATCCCAGGACCCTGTAAGAGCTCATGCAAAATTACAATTAATTTTTTTTTTTTTGATGACAAATTAATTGTTTCTTACCCAAAACCATTTTGAAGATGTGACTAAATATTATTTGTACCATATCTTCTGTTGCAGATGACTCGATCCCTTCTGCAAAAGCAGGTTAATCAATTGAAAGTAGTAGTGAAAAGGGAAGTTTTCAGAAATGCTTCAAGTGACTTTTCGACTCAGATGAAGTCAATCGATGCGATGCAGCGTCTCGGCATTGCATACCATTTCGAAAGAGACATAGAGAACGCACTCGAGCAGGCTCATGCTGCATGTGTTCATGATGGTAACTTGTACAATGTTGCTCTTCGTTTTCGATTATTGCGGGAACATGGATATAATGTTTCATCTGGTAAGATTGAAAATATATAATTACCAGCTAGGTCATCACTCTTCACTTATTAAGTTATTATGTTTTACTTTCTTTCTGTTTTTGACAATACTATTCAACCAGATATATTCAAGAGGTTCAAAGATGCAAATGATAACTTCAAGGAAGGCTTGACTTCCGATCTGCCCGGTATGCTAAGTTTTTATGAGGCAACACATCTAAGGATCCATGGTGAAGATATTCTAGAAGATGGTCTACATTTCACTACAGCTCACCTTGAGTCATCTGCAAACGATGTAAATCATCCACTGGCAGCCCAGATAACTCAAGCCTTAGAGAGACCGCTACGAAAATTTCCAGAGAGATTATACGCGAGGCATTACATATCAATCTTCCCGGATGATCCAAAATCTTTGCATCATGAAGCAGTAGCTTTATTATTGAAACTTGCAAAGTTAGATTTCAATCTTGTTCAGTCTTTACACAAGAAGGAGCTCAGTGAGATTATTAGATGGTGGGATGAACTAGATTTTGAAAGGGAGCTACCATTCGCGAGAAATAGGATTGTTGAGCTGTACTTTTGGACATTGGGAGTATATGCTGAACCCCAGTACTCAAAGGCAAGACATTTCTTAACAAAAGCTATTGCATTTGGATCAGTTTTGGATGACATCTACGATGCATATGGTTCATTCGAAGAACTCAAAATATTTACTGAAGCAATTCAAAGGTACAAAACAAGTAGTTTCCATTGAAACAAAAAATTGTGATTTATGTTGCTGAAATTTGTTTTATGAAAGTATCGATGTTTCTAAAACTTTCAGGTGGGATGTCAATTGTATAGATGAACTGCCAGACTATATGAAGATCTTCTATCGTAGACTGTTCATTTTGTGCAATGAAATTGAGGTGGAGATGGTGAAGCAAGGAAAATCATACCGAGTTCACTTCGCAAAAGAAATTGTATGTTGATACTGAATGTTTATGTAAGTTCTTGGAGTACGTACTACGTATCATTGTTAATCACTGTATTTCATATTTTTCAGATAAAAGCTCAAGCTCGACTATACTTTGCGGAGGCACAGTGGCTTCATGAAAACTACACTCCAAGTATGGACGAGTATATGGAGGTCTCTGTACGTTCGGTTGGAAACAGTTTCCTTTCGACAATGTCGCTAGTCGGAATGGGAGACATTGTAACCAAGGATGCATTTGAGTGGTTGGCAAATCACCCTAAAATTCTTAGAGCTTCCAATATTATTTTTAGGCTCATGGATGACCTTGTTTCCGGCAAGGTATGTCTACTATATGAATAATGAACCAGTAACTAGTTACAGGATGAAGCATTATATATATTGTGAGCATAAAATCGATCGGTTTCTGAATAATTTGAATTAATTATATATATATATATATATATATATATATATATATATATATATATATATCTGTTGCAGTTTGAGAAAGAGAGAGAGCATATTGCTTCAAGTATTGATTGTTACATGAAGCAATATGGGGTATCGGAGCAAGAGACGGTTGATATTTTTAACAAAAAAGTTGTAGATTCGTGGAAGGATATAAACGAAGAGTTTTTGAGACCGACTGCTGTTCCTGTGCCAGTGCTTACTCGTGTTCTTAACCTAACCAGAGTTGTTGATCTTCTTTACAAAAAGGATGATGAGTACACACGAGTGGGAGATGTGATGAAAGATGGTGTTGCCTCCCTCCTAATTCATCCGGTACCATCGTGATTGAGTAACATCACCTTTGTGATTGAACGATGAGGTCCTACCCATATCCAGTTGTGGATTGGCTTTAGCACTTTCTAATACCCATATCAAGAATGTGGGATGCAGCTGTTGATTGAATAATGGAGGGTCCTATACCCACATCTAGTAGATTTTTTTTTTCGTTGAGAACATCTGGTAGTTAATTTGCTTCTTAAAAGATGGGATATATGTTGTTTTGGTATGTTTTGCACGCATTATGTATATTGTCTTTCTAACTATTTTTTGCAAGTCTCATAAGCTTTATTTCTAAATTCTATATTTAGGGGTGACATTTTTCACAGAATGAATCTTAATTAACAGAACTGATCGAATCAATTTAAATGGGAACTGATGTTGAATTGAGAGTTCAGCTTGACACAACCAAATCGAGTGACTCAACTTGATACTATTTCGGTTCCAACCAATCAAAATAATGTAACTAATATAAAATTAATTAAATATGCATCACGTGTAGCTTGGGCGTCTCACCATTAAGCTCACTGATCAAGTGGGTCGATGGAGGCCCGCAAGCTCGGCCCGACCGGCCTAAAAGCATGTTGTAGATCTGCTCCAGCAGGTAGAGGGCCATGTTTTGTTTAGGGGTGAGAAACTTGGCCCAACATATAGGCCCGACCCCTCAAAAGCCCCCATGTGGGTTGTACTTGTACCTTTTGTGTTCATTACATTGGAAATGGACCGTCCCTTCACTGAAATCACCAATTCGTACCATACAAGTCGGCAAGGAACAATGAAGGGCCGACTTAAAAGAATCAAAGAGTCGAATCGTACCATAACTATAATGACCTAGCAGTATGACTATACTCTACAAATGAGAAGCATCAAAACAAGTAGCATGGCTACTCTACTCAGAAAGTGAGACATGAAAAAGGGATAACCATTTCTGCTACTCTGCTAGAGGCTTTTCTCTGTAGCTTGTTAGTTTTAATCCACAAAATTAGGGTTCTACGAGCTCTGCTTCGTTTGCCCCCATTCATCAATCCTCCTCATAAACCTGCTAGCTGGGTAAGATGAATCTCTCGGTTACATGAACGATACGTACTATCAAGACCACTCCTCCTCTATTAGTTTGGTTCAGTGTTGAAATGAAATGTAGGATAGTTTAGTGATGGTTAATAGTAGCTGTTTAACTGAAGAAGCTTGTATTTAGATTACAGCAGATTGATTTAGTTTCTTGAAACAAACTTATGTTGCAGAAAGGAAAAGAAATAGTTTAGTGTATCTGGAAATGAACCAAAGGCGTAGGTTGTGGAGGTGAAGTACGTCGTGGTGAGAATGAGAGTAGTATTGACAGATTTAGCGATATTCCGGATCCTGTTGCACATCACATTCTTTCCTTCCTGGCTTTGCCAGACCTTAGTCGTGTATGTTGTGTGTCCAAAAGGTGTGGAAAACTTTGTATATCTGCTCCGTCGTTGAATTTTGATGAGTTCCCCTCGGATGCCATGTCCATGTGTGGTGGGAGGCTGAATTTGATGACTAATTTGGAGAGGTTATTGTTTCATCGTGGGGATAATAAGATATAGTTGTTTCGTGTCCCTTGGGAGCGTCATTCTATGGACGAAGATGCGACACCGTGCATCTGTGATAATGAGCATTATCGATTGATGACATGGATCCAGAATGCAGTACGGTGTAATGTCGAAGTGCTTGATCTTAAGATGACTTTTTATGATAGTGAGACTGAGGTGATGTATTTGCCATCTTTTGTGTTTCTCTCTGCACATTTGAGGTCTCTGGTGGTGGTCATGAACTATACGGTCCTCAGAACCCCATCTTTTGCCTTTTCCTCTAATCTTAAGTATTTGCAGTTGAGAAATGTTTACATCGAAGATGTGCATTTTTTCGAATGGATCTCATGTTCCTGCAGGTGCATTGAGGATCTACATCTTGCTCATCTTCCTGGGATAGAACGCATCATAATTTTTCGGTCATCTTTGAAAAGGTTTAGTTTCATTTGTGGCCCTCTGGATCATGTGCCATATTAGTATCTCAAGTGAGAACCTTGTGGACTTAGATCTTTACTGGACATTTGATTCACCTAACAACAAATCCTTAACTGTTGATGCCCCAAATCTTAAATGTCTTAAATGGATTGGGAATTTGATGAAATACCCAAACCTGGGAAAACTAGAATGCTTAGAAACAGCTGCAGTTTCTCTGGTGCCTGAAGTAGATGAATTGGACAAGGTACATGACGTTCTTTGGAGTTTACGTAGGGCTCAAGCTCTTTTGCTAAATGAAGTGGCAAATAAGGTAAACGAGTTTAAACTCTACAACTGCTTTTATTTTTATTTATTTTGCAAAAACTATGACGTGCAAATTGCATGTTTTTCTTTTTCTTACACGCTATTTGTTGGACTAAATATGAGTTGACGTTTTTACAAACAAGAATTCATATCTATGAAAGAGGGAAAGGAAAGTGAGAATCCTGATTTACAACATTTCAGGCTACATTTATGGATGTATTTGTGCCAGCTCCATTGTATGATACTTCTTATTTGTATATGAATGTCGAAAGCTTTGTTGATGAGCTGATCCCGGCATTGGTCTGTGTCTTAAGAAGAACACCTAATTTGAGTGTGTTATACATAAAGTCTAAACCACCACAGGACCCTCAATAGAATGTAAGTTAAAGGTTCTCTCTCTCTCTC